>NW_020455954.1:388336-405630 GCF_003342845.1 Nothoprocta perdicaria
AAAAAAAAAAAAAGAAAAATCCCTTCTCTTTGTCCTAGAATGAACTTGTATTTTAAAACAGTCTAACAACTTCTCAGACCCACTGGAGGCAAGCTAAAGAATGATACTGCTCATTGGAGCTGACAGCTTTTTTTTTTTCAATCCATATGTTTTATTGTTATGTTCTTTTGAATATCATACTTTGTTCTGCTTCTTGGGAAAAACATTTGTATGAACTAATAACATGTGGAATCTCTCACACAACACAATATGAAATTTGGTTCAAGAGGAGCCTTTTTTCTCCTCTCTCCTGATGCACAGTTTTAAACATTATTCTCACTGGCAGGAAGCCTGCGCTAGCCTCTAGAGCCAAGAAAGTCCCTGTTAATTCAAGACTCCCATTTTGTTGCAAGAAAACTGAAAATACTTTTTATTTAGCAGGTTCTAAACGGTGAATAATGCTACGAGAACTACGAGCAACAACTGACAAATAAGTAAAGCTCATCTGTGAGGATACGTGCAAATGTTTCCTCACATTTGCAACAGGAAGCCAGGCAGGATGGGTCTGGGGGAAGGTCTGGAAGCTTTATAGCAAAGCGGAGGGAAAGACGAAAATAGATTTTTAAAGAGGATATTGTTTTCCTTGCAGCAATAATCCTTCTTTGGAATTAGAAGCAGCTCCCTGTTTCAGTGTTTCCTATCCATTTTATAAAATCGAACTTCTATAATTTGCAGGAAGGATCCAAAGAACACATACCACCTTTCTTTATGAACAGGATTCAAAGAACTGCCTCTGCAGAAGCCCGTAACCAGTTCAGACAGGAACCAAAACATGGCAGAATACAGGCTGTTCCATTAATGCAAGAAATGCCACGTGCACCTGAAAAATATTAATGTACTTTTGCTTTCCCAAGAAAGAAAATAAAGAACTATGACACTTGCACTAAAAAGAATAATTAGATTTCAAAATGAGAATTAGAGCTCAAAAGATAAAAGCAAGAAAGTAGAGTGTTTGGGAGCCTGGGATTTCAAACATATTAATGAGGGCTCGCCACACAAATCCGTGCAACTGTAAGGCAAAACACTAAAAAGACCATCTAGTAATTGATTAAAACACAAAGCTTTCAGAGCAACTGCTTGAAACACGTGGCAAATGGCACACTAGTTTAGGCTAGTGAAAACAGAGGTCATCAAGCAGAAGTTGAAAAAAAAGCCTAGCAGAACTAACAAAAATTTTGGAGGCCAGTTTCACCAAATGGCCGTTTGTGGTTGCTGGGTTCAGGGGCGGAATAGTAGCAGGTATGGGCAATTTACATACAGAACAGATGGCATCTGCCCAGTCTTGTGCTGGCCATGTAAATAAAATACGGCAACATAAAGCAAAAACCAAACCACCAAAACAAAAATTCCGCACCCCGCACAGAAAAAAGCAATCAAGAAACTAGTCCCAGAAAGGATGTAGCATTTGGCAGCTAGCAATTACCTAACAATCTCTGTAATTTTAAAAGATGAATGATAGAGTGTCTACTTTGATGCTCAATAAATTAGTATTCTCATGAGATATGCATCTTGCTGGTGTCATCTCAAAAACCAAAATTTAGTTGCAAGGGCAAAGAGCATATGGCATCCCAGACTAACCTGGCTTTAACAAAAATCACCCACAGAGGAAGCCCATGATAGAGCTGGTAAAAGGCCTTGAGGAAAAAATAAGCTTTTCAGTTTGGATGGGCTTGCCACAAAGCTCTGCCWCATCTCAGTCACCATGGAACGTCATGGAAACAGAACGCTGAGTCCCGCACACATCCGTTCTCCCCAGCAAGTCCTGCTTCCTGGCTGCAGAGTAACTGCTGTGAGAAGGCYCCAGGCAGCAGTTCCGGGCTCTGCTCTGGCAGCTGCAGGTGTAAGGTGGTGCTCAGTATGGAGCCATACAGTCCTCCACAGGCAAACACACGCGGGCGCTGCCTGCTCTGCTAGCTGGCCACACGCAGGCGAAGCCTCAATGCAGTCCAGGCTCTGGCTGCATAAACAAGCTCATGCAGTTTTGCAGGTTGGAGCTCTTCTGCACTCGACTATCTCCAGCCGTGAGCATGCCTCCATTTASTAAAGCCTGCGTGCATAAACACTTCAAAGTTTCAGTCATACTCCTTGTTAAATTTTCAGGATATGTTGCAAATGTAAGTAAAGAATAAACGCTAACTACCCCGTGGCAAAATGCACCTTGCTCATATCTAATCCTGAAATCCTCCCCAAGAAATARTAATAGTCAGTACAGCAAAAACAGCTAGATTCTTCAGGGCATGATAAACCCACTCAGACTGTGATGTATCCACTATTGTTCAGTGGGAGAATTCTGCTGCAATAGGCTCGGAAAACATGTGTCTGTACCTTTAGGACCTGACTATCCACACAAGCCATAAAACCGTTCGTAAATGCAAATATCCAAAAATCCAGCAGAGCGGTGCTTAATGTGAGATCTCTATTCGTTGCCTGGGATTTGTGCTTGATGGTTTTCTTTTTGTCTTTTTAAGTCTTTTTTTCGCTTTGTTTCACTGATRCCTAATTTACATACAAACTAAATTTGGGTCAAGACGATACAGGAAGATGCCGTCTGTGGGAATTAAAGGGAGAGGGSCTTGTGAAAGTTCTAGGAGCACCACAGTAGGAAGGCAGTGCAATCCCAGAGCTTATAAATTGCCCCTCTAATGGGGTGATTTGTTCTGTAAGGAGAAACTGTTTGGGTGCTTATTTATTAGTATCACATTCTGTCAAAGACCTAGGAGGGGGAAAAAAAAGCCCCTGCACATCCTTTATCAAGCTGAGTAAGCGACTGCCCAAATGACAGCAGAATGGTTAAGTGGCCTAGTGGGCCTATAACCAAGAGCGAACACTAGGACCTGAGGAATGGGAACCAAGCCAATTGTCTAGACAGCAGGCAGAAAAACATGCTGGCTAAATTTAATCAGCTGCCTCCTTTCTTTTGTAAAGCGAATGGGTAGATTATGGTCAGGGTGACACATAATTTGTGATTGAAATTGCTTGTTTAATTGTAATTTAAAAAGAGATGAACTCCATTCCAATTCCATATCCATCAACCTCATACTTGGACAGTCAGATCAAGAGCCATCTTTCAGAATAAACAGCAGCTGGTGAAAGCCTCCAATGTCGGTAGCTGTTCTACATGCTTCCTATCTCTGCAGATCCTTCTGCTGATCCCCTCACCCATAATGTAACAGAGAAAAATGAGCCGTTTTCAGGCTACTGCAAGTTTTTTGCTCTCCACAAAGGGTCTTTTAAGATTCAGACTGGTAGTTTCTCTCTTCAGAAGGGGGCAAAGTTGACTAAGAACAAATAACATGATTTGTGGCATCTACTGACTAGAATCAGTAGCAGACTGCAGTGCCTAGCGGGATAGTGAAGAATAGTTCTTAATACATATCTGGTACTTAAACTCAACAACTATACACACAATTTTGATGCAAAGGTCTTAGAGAACACATGATCAAATTCTGGGGAGACTTTTTGGGGGGAGGAAGGGAGATGACTCACCTTTGGTGCTGCCCTGGTTCAAATCTCTACCCCTTCATTTCAACCTCTAAATTTAAGGTGGAATATCTGGATATAGACAGTGTGAAATACATGAAATACATGGCTGAAGAAGAAGGAAGACAAAAAAAATGGGTAGCAAGTAACAATTACAGCTAAAACAGAAAACTATCATCAACTCCAAAATGACAATTGTCAGGGATATTTTTTTGAAGCTGTCTCTCCCATCACAATTTTTCTGTGCAAAAATATTGGAAATTGAAAAATAAAAGTGCAAATAACATGGTAAAACAATCTTCATTTCATGTATTTTTCATCTCACATGCAACAACTGAAAATTACAGTATAAGTTTTAATTACCATTTGAACATTGATCAATTCTATTGTTTAAAACTTCAGCTCCACGCATACTTTCATGCTGTTGCTTGTGGCAGCAAGAAATATCTATAGGAACTCTATACAAAATCGACAAAGGAAAATGTAAAAGCTATAAAAATGCACACAAATATGCTGAAACAGTTTCTAAGATCTATTACAATAACAGCAAAGTTTTAAAAAGCTTATTGAAGTTTTTTAAAAAAAAGTAAAATTATCTTTCATTATCCTCTCAGGTTAAGGTACAATAATGTATTATGATCTCTTTTTTAGAGTGGTGAACAATATCAATAATAAACTCCTTCAGTAATGTGAGCATACAGTATAACGTACTTAGATAACTTAATGGCATTACAGTTCTTTAATCTAGAAAATACTGTTAAAAATATTTAGAAATAACATAGCAGTTAAAAAAGTGTGTTCATATAAATGCTGGACAATGTTTTCTGATAAAATAGATGAGTTACAGTTATCTTAATTATTCAAACACAAGTGGCTAAATAAAAACTATGGAGTATACACTTAAAACACATTCAGGGTTCAGAATCACAAACTGATGCTTAAACTCCATCTCTTATACTCACARTCATTAAAGAACAAATATATAGATGAAATTCATACTGAAATTCAAATAATCTGAGTTCCATGTAGGATCAAAAGAAACAAATGACAGACAYAAAACTATTTATAAATATTTTGTCAAATGTCTGTAAACAACAAATAAAACTGTTTTTGATTCACAGGTAAACTTCAAAAGGAGATTATATTTGTTAAGCGAATTGCTACAACTGCAGTAGGCTCACATACTCATCTCACAGTATAATATACTGAAAAATGACCTTTTTTTTGTTCACTACAGGAAAGCACAGAGATTATTAAATTAATACAACACCTCTTAAAAATGTTAGCACTGTCCAGCATGCAATGAACTTCCAGCATAATTACAATCATAGCTATAATAATTAATGAATATGTGTATACACATATATACATGCATGCACCCATACAAACAAACACATCTTCATTTCTTTAATAAGAGCAAATTATAGGGAAGAAGGGAGAAAGGGGCAGAGTATCTGCAAGCAAATCTATATGTAACCAATAGACTACATTTAAATTAACCTATAAAATACAATCCCACAGATCGTTTGGGGTCAGTGTGCAAGCTTTGCATTCTCCTCTGCATCATGCTTGCATAGTGTTCAGGGAACCAGAAAGAAGGCTGAAAGCAAGCTAGAAAAAAAATAAAATTAAATAAAAAAGAAGAGAATAGCACGTTTGCCCCAAAAGAGATTCGGCTGCTTGGTGCTCTGTACAGGTTCAGGAACTGCTTCACCTTTCAGACTATAGGCTACTGTAGTGGGTAGATAAGAGCACCTTTACTACAGGGCTTACACCAAGGATGTCGGATCTCATTCCAAATACCAAGCATAGAGGGCCTCAAATGCCATCTTTATATAAACAGAATGGATTGCATCCTTTGCTTCCTAACTGGGATAAACTATTGTGGAAGAGTAAGTCAAAAGGCAGATATTGTGACTAAACAGAACACCAAGGAGGCAGTGCAAAAAGCCTCCACTCACAAGACAGCAAAGAGCAAGCAAGCAATTTTCTAATACCTGCAAGTTCCTACTAGTGAAACAGCTGGGGAAAAARAAAGGTAAAAAAGAGAATATTAAGAAATACAAATGACCTACTATAGCAAACAGATACACATTTGATTCCGGGGGTAGAAGTTAAATGTACATGCATTCATTGGCAAAAGGCCAGTTCCTAACAGAACACAAACCTCTTAAGATTTAAGTTCTGTTTTTAATTTCAAACCCATGAATGTTAAGTGGATTTGAAATTAGGCAAAACATATTCACCCATTCCTATGTATAACAGGAAAGGAAGACAGGCAACCTCTAGTTTGGTGCTTAGAAAGAAAGGCTGTGACACAAATCATCCCTTTGCTTCCCAACCCGAAGACTGGTAAAGCAGAGCACATGCACTCTGCTGCAAGGACCGCACAAAGCAGCGGCTCCCAGCTGGCACTGCCCAGCCTGGATGCCTGCAGCGTGCACAGGCCTGCTGACTGCCTCGAAAGCTCTTTTGTCTGTTTGAGGGGCCTTGTTTTTGTTTTGCTTTTAAAAATTAAGACCAAAAAGTTTACAACAAAAGGTTTCTATTCAAGGAGGCAAAGAGGTGGGGGAAAACAAAACCTCCTCTTGCAGAACTGTAATGCAGGCAAGCCTACCTGGAGACACACACCGCAGCAACGGCGTGATTTTAACCACTGTGGTCTGAGAACACAGGAGAAAGACATTTGTCGGAAGTAACAACTTTTACTGGGCAAATAATGTCCCTGGAAATGATACACTGCATTTAATGCACACAATCACTTCTATATCAGACCTGAGTAAGAGCTGGCATGTCTGACACCTCACTTTTTCAGTCATATCAGCTGGTTTACTACAAAATACTACTCCTTCTCAACAAATTTAGTTTCAAAGGATACAAAAGAAGCATCTTAGAGTACATTTTGTCATTCAATTTATTTTTATTTTATACCTAAAACAGGCTGTGTATACTATAAATCTTGATTCAGTCCTGAATAGTAGAGCCTCTCTTCCGTTGCAGCCCTGATGCTTGCACTGTACATCGATATAGTGCCTTCCACAGAGACATCTTGTCCTTCAAACTGTGGATCATGAATTCCTTTTGGACAGAATTACCACCACCAAACTTGGAATCAATTTAGGAAAAGAAGGAAAGAGAAGAAAAACACACCAAGAAGGTACTGCCACAGCTGGAACTTGCTGAATACCGTATTCTGTTTACCCCCTGAGTGGTTCTGGAGGCTGCGAGCCTTCCCGAATAGCCCCAGTGAGCACCGGCAATGCAATGGTGCCTGGCGGTTACTGCCTTCAGCGCAGCGCCTGAGGAGCTGCTCACAACAAAGAAGAGCATGAAACTCATTCTTCGGCTTTCTCTCTTTCCAGTGAGTTCAATCAGAGCAAATTCTTTGGCAAGAAAGTCAACTAAAAGATCCAAGAAATCAAACATAAATCTGGTGCTGCACCACAAGTGAAGGAGGGAGAGGGGGAAAAGGAGGGAGAGAAGGAAAACGAGGGAGAAGGGGGAAAAGAAGGGAGAGGGGGAAAAGGAACGTTATAGTGACTGCGCTCTAGTAAATTATATTGAGCATTTCAAAAAGAACTCCGTACCCTGTGTGAATCAGGAACAGATTTAGAGCCGATATTCATTTTCTTATGTTTGAGATAGACATAATTTTTCCAAGGACGCTGTTGCTGAGTGGGAAAACAGGTTTTCAATATGATTTTTCGATATGATTTTCGTGTATGTGAAATGTATCTGCTTATGAATGTTTCATGGAGATGTAATCCAACTAGGAAACAAGGACCCTAGAGAAAGCAATAATTTTTAGAATTGAAACCTAGTGTGTTCACTTTCAGATTTTTCATTTGAAAGATGGTATTCGCTTTGATGGGAAAGGAATCTCATTCTGATGAGATCTCTTTTTAGGCATTTTAACACAGGGACAATATAAGCAATATAGTCCTTTCAGATTTCTGTCATCCTGGCAGATTTAGCACTTAGATTTTACAGATGCACATCCTATTTATTTTTTCTGATTTTTTATTTTTCAAGTAAATGGAATTTGTAGAAATATACTGATCACATAAGATCACAATCCATACCAACGTTGTTCATGGCTGAACACGCTTACTACTTGTGAACTTGCATCATAAGTGACCGGCCTCTCTTCTCATAGGCAAGAGTTCAGAACAAAGCAGTTTCAGCCTATTTTCCCCTCATGACTGTCTTAATCTCTTTCCAATTAATATATGATTCTTTTGTGAACTGATGGAAATTATTTTTGACAAATTCTATTACAAGACACTTCTGGTTTATAGGGCCATTTTTGGTCCTACAAAAAGGAATTTCACGTCTAAACAATTGTTTTTAATTTATCATTTTCAATGGAAAGCATCTAAGACTGGCATCTAAGAGTAGCATCTACTCTTGTAGTGTCAGCAAGCAAGAAACAGCTCCAAATACTAGATGCAAATTTTTACAGGGACAAAATTATTAACTCCCTTGAGCAGCAGCTCTGCAACAGCACCAGTCCTCCATTATAGGGCAATGACTTTAGTTGTTGCCAGTAATGGCAAGCAGTTCTTCCTTCTTTTTCTTTGAGGACACAAAGCAGCAGACAGTTCCTAGGGCGACCTGAAAATAGGTCAACCAAAAAAAAAAGAGTTTTACCTTTACCTGCAATTTTTTGAGAAATTCTTGTTTAAAGAAGATCAAGAGACAGCTGGCAAAGCTTTTACATATGCAAGGAAAAATACGCAGCAAAGAAATGAATGTTCTGCAAAGGTGACAAACAACTCTCGATGCTTCCCTGAGAGATATCTGTGAAAAAGAGAGTAATAGGCTTAGCTACAGAAAGAGACCTTTTATTTATACAGTCGGGGTTCAAGCTCCTTAACTGTAAAGACAATTAAACATGGAAACTGATTGCCAAAATAAGGCCTTAGACTTTACCAGTGGAGGTTTCTCAGAGCAAACCCTAACAGCCTGAAGCTGCTCCTCATCTAAGTCAGGTCTCAAGCCTGCTTTCCCTAGTTTTACAACACCTTACGCCAACTGACTTCAGTGGGAATCAGACACTAATTGCACATCTTCATATTTAAAAGATGCTTACCAAAATCTAATTCAGGTTTAAAAGGGCTTGATTTTAAAATGATGAATAAAGATTACTATTGATAAATATTTCCAATGTCATTTTGAAAAAAAAAATTAAAGAAAAGCTTAAATTATGATCTTSTAAGCTGCAAAGCTTTTCTTTGTCATTTTCCAAAGTCTACTTCTCAGTATTTCAAAACAAAAGAAGTGTTCATAGACAAAAGCTACAGTACTAATCTACRATCCAGAGTACAGGCTATACGGAAGCAGTTTTAACACCCTGAAAGGAGATGTCCGATAACCCAAATGGTGCCACAGACAGTAGCAAGATCAACAGTGAGCAAATTGCTTTAGACTTGGAAAAAAACGTACTTAGAGAAACTGCATCTAATAAGCAACTTTCCTGGGAAACAACAGCAAGATTCTATACAAAACAAGTAGGGCATGCCAACTTAAATAACAGGCTTTAAATAATGATTTTATATTTTCCTACATTCTTAACGAAAGAAATAGCCATTTTCAAATGCTAGACATTCTTGATTTAATTAATTTCAAAAATATATACTTTTTTCCCTTGGAGAATACTTCATAGGCACTGATCTACGGATTCCCAAGATTAAGCTAAGGATTCATCACATGCACTTTTTATTTGTTATACATAGCTTCTTGTTAAATGAAAAATGAATATATGGAGTACAGTTATTCCCTCCAGCCTTACAAATCATCAAGTGAATTTTTCCTCACTAATAACTGTGGAACTGCACCTGGAATTATGAAACTAAGAAATTTAGATTTAGAACATAAATTTTGTCAGTGAGCTACAGAGATGTGGACTCAACAGTTTTGTGATACCTTATACAACCTTAATGCCTCAATTGTTTTTTCATAAGATGATAAACTTGTACTATCAGACAATACCAAGTAATTTCAGAAAGACTCCTACAATCAGGTTTATTTGGTTAGATTCCTGAAATCAACACTTAAAATTCCAAGGTTTAACAAATACTCAATACAACATGTATTATATAAAATTTAAAAACTGATATGGTTAACACTGGTTGCATAGCCACAAAACTTTTGTACATGCCTTTATGTTATGTAAAGAAGAATTGTGACTGTGGATTCACAAATTTACAGCTGAGTACATAGGGACATGCACAAATAACAAATAACTTATCTGGCTTTGTGATTTAATGGGAAAGCAGCTCTTAAAATAATTTCAACTATGGAAACACAATCTGAAGAATTACAGTCAATGGTCCCAGCTAATGAAATTTCACGTTTACTAAATGATTGGTATAATGAAATAACCATTCTACCCTTCTCTATCTACCAACACCATTAACTTGTCATTATCTCAGGGCTTTCTACTCATGTAGTCACCTTTGTGCGTAAGAATTTCACAGCTCCCTCATGTCTACAAACCCACCTCCTCTTAGCTTCTTCAAATTCTGAACTGCACAGGTATTGGGTATCCACGACACAACTCTACACCACCTTTCTCAGACGGGAGAACTATAGAGTTCGGGTTGTGGTTCCACCATACTGCCTGGTTCCTTCATTCTCAGCTCCCCCTTCAGCACTGTTCAACATTCTTTCTGTGCATAACCGCTTCAGTCATTTGTACGTAAGGACACCCATCTTTTTTTTTTTTTTTTTTTTTTTTTTTTACTTTTCATGGTGTTTACCTAGCCATATGGTGGTTTATATATTTTGGGGAGGGGCAAAAATATTTAAGCACAATCTTAACTATATACCTACCAACACAGTTGTTAACTATCCTACATATTGAAAGAGTCCTTAATACCTCAATTCCAAGGCATACAAAACACATGCTACTCAAATCATGCCGAAATTAGAGAATTACAAGGTGGTTAACTGTAACAGAATAATTTTATGGTGCATTTTATAAATTCATAAAAAATCTTGCAAAAAAAGAACAAAACAACAACAAAAAGCTATTATCTTCCCTTATGTAAAAAAGACAMACATTTTCTTTTCCTGCCTTCCCTATCTTCAGCCATTAAGAAATGCACTGATCCTAGGCCAAAAACAAAGTGACTTTAAATTTCAACAACACCTACATAAAGTGAGAGAGAAATATACAGGTTTGTAATAGATCTCGATGTCATCTAAGTTGGCAGAAAACAGTCATTTTAGTGTCCCCTCCATTATTTTAAAAGGGAAGGCACAATACATTGCAAACATCAGCTCTGAAGAAGCCAAAAATTAAGACTACCTAAAGTAGAAAATTCCGAAGTCGTATCAGCTAAATTATTATATAAAGATTTCCTGATGTCAAGGGAAATGGCAAGGGGTGGAGGAGGGGGAATGACCAATACACATTGCTCAAAATGCAAAGCCATTAAATCCAGCTTATAAGAATCACATGTCAGGTATTCAAGAGAAAGTACCAGATTTCCGCATGTTTTCAGCCATAAAGTAATTTCTCTTAATTCTCCATCACTTTCCTAAACAGTGAAAAAATATATCATAGAAAACACCTACAAAACTCAATGCACCCAGTCAGAATTGTACAGGATTGAGCAGCTCTGCTCGCTCAGGGCTCATGCTGAAAAGTGTGCACCATATTTATTAGGTGTCACTCAAAGCATTTCACATTTTCCTGGTTTTGTACTTAAGACTTCATTACCATCTGGAGGCATACAAATCAGTTTATACATGGACATTACACTGTCCTGCTGCAGTAGCCCGATGAACAAGCTGGATGCAGCGCTTGCCTAGGTGCCTTGGAAGAAAGTTAGTTATGTTCTTCCACCCCAACGGGATTTTCACATGAAATCTGTTTTGTTAATTATTGTAACCACTTGTGAATAGACACTATTTAAAGCAAATGCATTTCCACATTTTCCTAACACCAGRAAGACAAATAGTCCTATCTGCTATTTTCAGCATTTTAGCATTATTTTAATACTTCTGAAAGGTTACAGCATGACAGCAACAATATAGAAACTGCAGTTCTGTATTCAAAATATATTGTTAAGAAGCCAGCATATCCTAAGGTCCTCCAAGGCATTTCAATGCTTTTGTTGGTACACAGTGAGAGAGATGCCTGTGAATGGAGTAGACGTATCTGCTTTACCTCTTTTACCTCTTTTTGTATGTCTTTGTCCAGTTTCATTGGCAGGGTACATATAATTTCATTTCTTCCCAAGTTATCTAAGCAGAGGACAGCATTCACTCTCAGTATATTATTCAAATCCAATGTTTTCATAACCTCTATTAGCTGTCATGCTTCTTGAAAGTGAAAAATGTTATATAAATAAGAAGGCTGAGTGCTGGATTACTGCAAAACTTCGCCAGTATATATCGTTAAGCAATCATTCATCAGAAGGCATGACACTCCTACTGAAAGGCTTTTTTAGTTTATTTTAAGGGCACACACAGAAAATGAGAGGAGTCAAAACACTGAAAGTATCAACACTGACCTCCACTGAGGAGCAGGCAGCCATTATGGTTACTTAAAGGACTCCAAAGTCATGAGATGCAATAAAAGCAACTCTTTTGAGCACTTAAAGGTGACAGTTGTGAAAAGTTTAAAAGAATTTTTCATTACCGAATCCAACAACGTAACAACTGTATCTACTGTACCAAGTGAAAACAAGCAGGACTTATTACTTGTTTCTACATGTTCAGTGGCTTTATTATTAAAGTGGCACCATCTCCCTATACAGCCTTTAAACAACCAACACATACAACTGAAGTGTGCTTGCTGAATTAGCTTATGGAAAAGAGCAATACTTTTCTACTCATATTTAAAGTCAGCTTTGGGGGTACTTTTCTTCCAGCACAAGCAAAGTCAAATATAAACTAATAGAAGCGTTGCTCTCAGAAAAGTGACAGGATCTAGGCTTAAGAAGATGCACTAAAATACCATTCACTATCAAAATATTACGTGCAAAGGACATTGAGCAAGTTTTGATAATGGTAGGACTCCACTGAACAAATTAGCTACAGGTATCTCATTTGAAAAAAGTTCTACTAAAAACATTTAAGCTTGTCAAGACAACCTTCACTCAGTTAGACTRGGAAAGCTATTTCAATATGTTACGTTAGCAGGATGGTACCCTTTGGCAAACCTTAAAAAATATTTGACAAGGTAACTGAAAGTGAGCTAAGCTTATTTAACTCAGTTCAGCTGTAGCCAAAAGCATACTGGACAATATCTTGATCACTAAGAAAGATAATGTTTTCTGAGAGATCCTTCTTCTTTCCCACTACTGACAAGATTAAGTGGAGTCTCTCTAGGTTTTAAAAGAAACCTTGTGAATGAAGCTTCTTGCTTTTCCCACTACAGAAACTGCTACCCAGCAAATTTGAGGAAGATCTAAATTTGCCTGGCTGCATTTTCTTCAATTATTAGGAAATATTCAATTCCATTCATAGTTACCAGTGAATTATCATGCAGATATAGATCTTATTTTTTAAAGCTAAATAAAAATGAGCTAATAAAGAGACTAGAAAAGAGCGGTAGCTGAGTCTTTAGTGCATGTTCCATTGTGTTACTATATTCAGAGCCTGTAATTAAAAAATGGAGCCTGAATATAAAAAAGGAACCTGAATAAAAGTTTTAGGATGTATTTAGGACTAGGTAATACCCAGAAGCCTTAACAAAGGTTAAGAATTATTTACTACAAGAATTATACATCCTCCAGTCTTGTTTAGTTGTACAGATACGTGTTCCCCTTAATAAACAGAAGGAACTTTACTTCTGCTAGTACTTATGCACTGACCAATATGCACTCTTCTACTGCTGGGCCAAAAACAGACTAGCCAAAAAGAGCAGTTGTGTTGTGAAAGACAACTTTATCATTTGCCAGAATAAGCTAAAAAGGAACAGGAGATGCTGCCATCTAATCTCCAGTTACTCTTGTTGAACAGAGGCAGTGACCCAGAACGGTGCCTCGCACCTGAACTGCAACCCTCAACAAAGTAACAGCAAGATTTAAAGGCTAGGAATCCCATCCTTTGAATAGGCAGGGGAAATTTTATTTTAAAAAGTTGAGCTGGTAAAATGTAAGATGAAAATATAACCAAATTACCCTGATTTACTGCTGGAAGCAGCTCACTTCCTTTAGGGGAGTAAGAAGCATAATTTTTTAGACTGATTAGAGAATTACCAGCTACCTTAAATGCTGGCAGCAGCTCAATTCCTCCCAGGCAATATAAAGAGTGTTAACATTTGCTGCTGATAATTTCAGCTGATTTTCATGCCTTTCTCCCCAGYGCCCTGAGGAACTGTGCTGCTGCCAGCAATTAAAAGTAGTAAACAGTAATAAAATTTAACTTAGGAACTGCATACAAGTAGGTGAACCCAAACATTTGCAATATGTTTGGGAAACACGTGTCTACCCTATTCATTACTTCATCAATGAAGATCTACAGGATCCTGTGCAAAATACTGACCAACACAGATACACTCTAACTGTTCAGGAAGATTAGGCTGATTTATATGCTATTTTTCAAGGTTTTTAAAGGGTTTTCTACCTAGGTAGAATACAGACACATAGAAATCYGGTGTGGATTTCTGATTTACAGAAGAATTTGCTTTCATACTGCTTAATTTTATACTACCTGAGTGTTCAATCTAATTAAAACATTATGTATGGCTCTCTCTTCAAGCCATCGTTTCTAATAAGACAACTAGTAATCAACAACCATATTACAAAATGTGGTATGATATCCCAGTATGAAATATGGAGCATTCCTGGAACATTTCCATACAAGCACATAGGTCAGAAGTTTAGACAACATTAAGCTTCTAAAAATTTGGTCTTCATCCACCCTAAAATTTGTTTTAGCTTATTGACAGGATGAACATTGTGTGCTGCCTGATTTACTATCCCAAAGTGGTAAATTTCAGATATTTAAGGGGTAATCCTTCACTTTTGTAAATGATAAAATCCCTACCTTAACATAAGGATACACAGCTGCAAGCCAGAAATTTTTTTGGTCAACTTTATTCTATATTGCAATGCTACATTCTGCTTTTATACCATGGTTTTATCAAGGTGTCACTGACTGCAAATGCAGATTCTTCCTTTCTTACACTTCCCAGGAATACTCATTAGAMAATTATGAGACTTCCTTGAGATAGACATCTCAATAATAATAAAAAAGCAGATTTAAAGCATTTACAAAGAGTATGATACCTTTGATAAGCCTTAAAATATATGTTCCGTAAAGTTTTTGTCCTTCCTACATATTGTGTAACATACATTCATCATAATTAGCTTTAGTATGTGAAATGAGAATTATGTTTTCAACTGATCTGCAAGGATTTTTTTTTTCTAATACCAGCCTTTTCATGCATTCCTTTAATTGAAACATGAGACATTTCCCAGGTAATATATAGTGGACAAAGGTATATAACATTATCCTGTGCACTGGGAACTGGAGACTTCTTGTGAAGAGGGAAATGTATGATTAATCAAACATTTTACAATTCTTATATAAATTTCCATTATTTATGCACTGTAAAACAGAGCATTTAAAGGAAAACATAATTTTAGTGCAGTCACAGTTCGAAAAATCTGAAAGTCTGTCTGAAAGAAGAATGGCCAGAAGGTTTTACTTTTTAAAACCAGTAGTTATTTTCAGGTCATTTAATTTTACAACTTCACCTATTGTTTTTGGAAAACCTGTGGATTTCAAAACACATACCACATCACATCTTTCAGTTTCTATGTGCTTACAGTTGCATTCAGCTGAGGAATATGTAGCCATGCCAGAAATAAAATTTAAAAAAAAAAAAAAAAAAAAAATCACAAGCTTTCTAAGCTTTCTCTTATTTTAAAATTTTAATAGATCATTTCATAGTTAAAGTATGCTGTATTTGTTATTTTGACACACTGAATGAGTCTCATACTTCTCTGTGGATAACTACATAAACAGAACAGAAGAGTGGAAGTTGATGTAGTGGGGGCTGCAACCCCACATTCCTCATAAACAGCCCTGTCTTCTGAACTGTCATGGAACAGGGAGGCTTCCATCCTCAACCACTACAGGTCTCTGCAGCCCCAGGCATAATCCTCTACCTTCACTGACAGTAGTTATGTTCGTTAACAGTCATTTTGCTACGAAACCCTAAATGGAGGCAGGGCTTCATTAAATTCCTTGCCATTAGGTAATAGAGTAGGCCTACCTTGTGTTCATTGCTTTATGAGAAGTTGGCTAACATGTAATTTGTTAAAGTGGCTGTTCCTTAGAGGCTACAAGGGCCAGTCAATTGAAATTAAAAGACACTACAGGGGTTACGTGAGTACGTGTGATCAAGCCAGACACACTCTGCAAGTTGGAGCTCTAGTTAGCTGAATGTACAACCAGGAGATTTTGAAAACATCTGTAGAGCAGCTTGAGATTATTTTGGAGTCACATTTAAGGTCACTAAAAACATTTAGCACTACMGCCCAAACCATTTTAAGTCATACATGCACAACACATACATGACTACAGCTGTTGGACCAGCCAGTTCACCAGAATCCTGCACCACAGAACTGGATCAAATTTTGATAAATTCAGAAAGTTTTAGATAATGCTAAATATAGATTCTTCAGTATAGATCTAAATAAAGAAAAACTCATCAAGACAAGGACGGACAGAAATCATACGTTATCCACATTCAGGCTATTTCAGCAACAGGTGTCTTCCTCTAGTCACTATTAGCATTATTGCACTATATAAAATTATTTTTCATTATTGAACCCATGAAAAACAGATCAAAACAGTTTTCATAATTAGAAATCGCATTTAAAAAATAAAAGGTCATTGCCTGCCTCCACCCCAAGAAAAATGAAGAATTCCCATACTGCTGGCAGAAATTGGGCAACAGGAAGGTGTCCACATTCATTAATCCAAAGTACTCCCTGCAGAAGGGGAGATTAAGAGAAAAGGGGGGAGACTGAATGAGTGAATTCACTTGCACTCCTAACCTGATCA
Source organism: Nothoprocta perdicaria (assembly GCF_003342845.1). Classification (NCBI taxonomy): domain Eukaryota; kingdom Metazoa; phylum Chordata; class Aves; order Tinamiformes; family Tinamidae; genus Nothoprocta; species Nothoprocta perdicaria. The sequence goes on from NW_020455954.1 coordinate 404,888, forward strand.
AGTTAAAACTCGGAAAGAAGATCCGAGACACAACCTGTGCCCGTCCAGAGCAGGTTAAGCAGGCTGCACGTAAGAGAAGTGATTCCTCTTTATCAGCCTTGTCACCCAGGTGCCAAGGCAGGGGGACGTGGCACGTCCTGCCCTACGCTTTACCATCTGGCTCCCACACAGCTCTGGTGTCAGCAGCGGTGCCACCTCCTGCAGGCACCGCAGGCCCCAAGCACCTCCAGCAGTTGGCAGGCCCTGCCAGCCAGGCAGCCTTCCCGCTCTTCGGCCACCCACCGGCAAAGACCCTTCCTCCAACCCTGTTCTGCCCAGCCACTCCATCACACACGCGTGTGACACAGGACACCTGAGGATGGTCCCTGTGCCGGCCTCGAGGGCCACCTGCTCCCTGGGCCACCAGCTCTCGCTTCACCATCCTGCCCACCGCACACAGGCCTGCCGCCCTCTGCCCCCGCTCCCTTTTCTTTATTTTGAAGGGGGTGCCCGCTCATTTTTGCTTGGGTAATTATTGGGGAGATCCTTTCAGCGCCTGACTCCTGTGCCCGCTAACAAGCCAGTGGGGTGAATTGCCCCTAGTCAGGGTGCGAAGCCCCTTGGCCGCTTCGGCGGCCTCCCTCCCCCGGCTGCCCCGCTGCCCGCAGAGCCTCTCACGCACCTCCTGCTGCCGCCCCGCCGCTGCCCGTCCCCACCGGCCGCCCGGGCGGCGCGGGGAGCGCTCACCCCGGCGGCCGGCGGCC
>NW_020455954.1:405670-487115 GCF_003342845.1 Nothoprocta perdicaria
GCCCGGCGGCCGTTACGGCGCGACCGTTGGCGCGGGGGCAACGGCCGGTGCGCGGCCGTTGGGCGCGCGGCTGCCGGCCCTCGCTTGGAGGCGGGCGGCGGCGCGAGGAGGGAGCGGGCGGGCGGGCCGAGAGCTGCGGGACCTGAAATTAAATCTGAGGGACGTTAATGCAGCAGCTTAGCGTAATCCTGAGTATGGCGGCAAGAAACTTCGAGTGCCGGCAGGGGGTTTGCCCTCCTTTTTTTTTTTTTTTTTTTTTTTTTTTTTTTTTAATGCTCGTGGAAATAAATAGTGAAAATAAAACGTGGGTTTGTGACTGAAGGGAGGGCAGCAGCAGACCTGTGGAAACGTCAAGGGAATACTTTTTGGCCAGTTAATTACATAGGTGATCAGAAAAGTCAGTCGCCACCCTTAAATACTTTTTGTGCACGAGTATGTGTGCGTGCACCCTTCATTTCACTTCAAAGATAATAGTTTAGGGGATTTTTTTTTATTTTGCTATACAGCTTTTTAAAAATAACTCTGAAAACACTTAAGACACTACGAAAGGTGCTTTAATAGATTTCCTGCAAGCAGAAATCAACTCACCTCAAAAACAATATTCTTAAATTCACCCTAGCCCCGTTCACAAGAAGGGCCCTCGTCCTRCATTTGGGTAATAACTGAGTGTCCGGAGAAAGGCCCTCTGAGTCTGCCAAAGTGCTTGTGGGACATACATKTATATATGGTGTCTCACCCGCAAAATATAAGCGCCTTTCAGAGAAAGAGCGGTAGATATTTTGGGACAAGCATACTGCCCACTCACAGAGATTTTTGGTCAGTGTGCCCAATACAGCTGTCGGAAAAATGCCACTTGAATGGACTTGTGGGAGGGCGCGGAGCAGTTTGGGGTTAAGGAGTATAGTTTTGTTTTCCTCGTGTTGCTCAGGTGTTACCCAAGAATAAAATGGGCCGTCCATCCCCTACATAACTTGCAAAAAAAGAAATAAATTGAAGAAAAAAAAAAAAAAGCGAATATTGAATACCTCAGTTATGACTGCATCATCTGAAAGGATTCATCAAATTACTTCATTAAAAACTCAATAAAGATATTGAATGATGGCATTTCCTGTGATTTTCATTTATCTTTTACATCCAGTCCCAAAGAGCTGAAACCATTATCCCTTCATTTGCAATCCACCACATTTGTCATTAGAATTTTCCCTAAATCTGTTAAAACTTAAATCAGCTTTTTTGTGCTTGGAATGAAATCGATGTAACAACAATGAAAAAATGTTTTTCAAAAAATTGGTTTTAAAATGTAAGAAAAAGAGAGGAAAAAATAGACTAATATGAATTGATTTAATATTATGAGTGATTTTTAAATATATTTGTAAGAGAAACTGAAATAAATTAACATAATGTGAAAATAAGTAACTTGAAAACAATACAGATATTTCAATACTCTGCAGTTTTCCAGGCTATAATGGTCTGGGTGAAAGGTGGCTCTTACCTTTTCTAGTCAAGCTTAAGTGTCTATTTTCAAATAGGTTATTTTTTTTACTCTTAGTTACTAAAGATCTACTTTTTGTTGATTAGAATCTTGTTAGCGTGTGTGTATATAAATAAAGAATTAACTATTATCTGTACAGCAGTTTGAAAACYTAAGATACGCATTATTGTAGCAAGGAATCTCTTGTCTCAGCAATCAAGAACTCTGAAAATATTTACAGTCTGTTTTTTACATTTTTTTTAAAGCCTAGATATGAACAATGTTTTGTAGTACCATGGTATAGAGAGSCCTACTAGTTAAAAGTCTTTAGTTTTTTATAACACTGTCCTCGTTCACATATTCAAACTCAATTTAACTGTCTCCACATTTTCAGCCTATGAAAAGTATTATTTACAGAAAGCCTCCAGTAGTATTTTAACGGTTGCAGAAATGTAATATTAATTGCTTGTTTGAAGAAACTAATAAGGTAAACAACAAAAAAATTGCTAACAGCATTCAACAACACAGTACAATCTATTTTAGCAAGGATTAGGTAGAATCTTTGATCCTGGTTATAGCTAAATCCTTATTTATTTTTCTGCAAATTTTGTAGCTGAGATTTTGCAGTAATACACTAATTCACATTTCATTCTACTGCTACTTTTTTGATWACAGTTCTCTACTATGTTAACTATGTATTTTAGCATTTTTTTCAAATGTAAAATTAAGAAAATGATATTCCAAATGAAAGCCTACATGCAGCAAAAGTTCAGTTGTATAGTACACATTGACAGTTGTCATTTTTATACCTCAAAGTTGGAGATAATGTATATGACACATTTTTAATCTATAGAGAACAAAATATATTCAGTTAGGAGAGAATTYTTGGAGTGAATCATAGCTTTGTAACTAGCACTGGGATGTTCACATATGGCTTCCCACCCAGAGCTTATGAGATCTTCATTATTAAGCTGTTTTCATTTATACAAGCCCTTAAGAGGTGAGCCATCCTTAGGCAGCTCAGTGATTAAGATGTGGAGCTGAAGCCTGAATAGCCTTTAAGGCTACTTTAAAGAGCTGTACTTCGATTCCGTATTATCAACCACTCCTCCCCATCAGAAATCAGAGCAACCCCCGTAGAAGTTACACCACACATACATGCCAAGGAGTTCTCTCAAAAACTGGTGTTTTTGKTGCCATTCAGGACCTTCAGAGTGGAAGTTTTTTTCCTACATTTCCTGCAAGTCATTCCAAAGTCATAAACCCATTCACAGCATGTTACATTTTGTATAAAGTAAGTCACTAAATGAAGAAATACTGCTTCTTTCATCAGATTTTGGGAAGAGACATTCACCCGTCACATTTGRCTAAGCCTCTATCTCAAGAAACAGAAAAAGTAGCATTTGTTAAAAAAGCATTTAAAATAGTTAATGACACTGTTAGCTGCAAATCTTGTATTCTGAAAGCACTGCATGCTCTGCTTTCCCTTTCCCTCATTTTTAATAAAGTCACATATATGGCAGATAAACAAACGAAAACCAAAGAGGAACCCAAACCCAAAATAAAGCAAATCACTTAAATCTGGACTAGGGTGCCCCTTAAACTGTCTGCCTTTAAGTAAATCAACATTTTTTCATTTATTTCCCAGGTTTGAAAAATCAAACCATAACTTTTGTACCAAGATACATAATCATAAGTTGCTGGCACAGGCTTCATTGTACTTGTGAAATGGGAGCCCAGAGCAAAATTTCTGTGGAGAATCAACTGGAAACGATGAACATAGTGGAATTTTACAAGGAGAAACATAAGAATTAGGCATTGTGTCATGCCAAAACCCCACTGCCATAGCAAAAGGAAACTTGCTATTGAGAAGCAATAATCTAGGCAAGAAGGAATTATATAGGTATTAGCCTATTATCATTTTTCAGTATATCTTTTTCTTTCCAACATAACAGCATATTTGCAAAACCCAGCAACAGATCTAAAATTAAAATAGATCGTGTCAGTGAGTTCGCCACTCCATCATACAAAATTAACGTCTCATCACCTACAGCTTCTCATTACATACATATAGTTTTTGTTGATTAAAAGCAAATGTTCAAAAAAGGACATCAACACCTCACCTCTAAGTTAGTAGTTGAAAACAAAAGAATAATCTCTGGCAATGTTCAATTGCTTGCTTAGGCGTAGCCTCAGATTTGGGAGTCCTGCTGCTGCTCAGGTTTCTAAAGCTGTGCTCTATGACAGTGTGTGACTGTGTGTTAAGCTACTCGAGTGCCACACACAATTCATGCAGACTTGGAATGGGACCAATAATCAGGTTCAGGATGAATAAGAACTATGAAAACAAGCATTTAGGAAACGCTAACAGGAAAGGTGTATATGCTGAGGCCTTAGGCACCTAACAATTTGTAACAGAAAAGCTCCAAATGGTCTGCTGAGTATAGAGGTCTATGTTTTCTTTCCAAAATATGTGCCATGGATTACACCTTTCTTTTAGGAAATCAAGAAAAAGACATTTTTGCACTTTTGCCCTGCCCCTCAGAGAACAGAGTGTTTTATCATATGTGCATTTAAAAAAAATACAGAAATAGATCTCTGACCACCAAGTAGAGCACAGTCTTCCCCCTCTGTTCCTTAAAACACCAGGTTATAAGGTCATTCTCAGTCTTGTTTTTTCCATTTTTAAGGTCCAGGAAGTCCCTAATTCCCATTGTACCTGCCAGAGTTTCCAAGGAAGCCAAGAAAGACAAATACTGCTGATTTCTGAGGCAGCAATCAGAACAAATCCAATATTTGTTTCCAACTTGACCTGGCTAGGAAAAATGGCTCAGAAAACTCGTTTGGTTGCTGCTTTTTTTCCTTCCTGCTTTGGTGTGTTTTTCAGAAAGCGTAAGTGAATCCTCATGTCTGCTTTTTTGGAAAGGATCAGTTCTTAATCCCCAAGATGATGAAGCTGAACAGAGTTCTCTCTGTTTATACCATTTCCTAACTTTTGTAAGAGTTTCTGCATATGTCTGCATCATGAGTATGCCTCACTTCTCTCATAGGCCAATTGGAAAGCTAAGCCAAGCAGGTGAATTTCTGCACCTCTGTGGAAATCCATAGATATCAAGAGGCTTTGGAGGTCAACCTGAGAAGAGCCCATTGCACAGTTGGGGTCAGAGATCCAATCTGGTGATACAGAGTTCCSCAACACTAATTTCATTCAGCCTGTAAGGGTTATATCCCATTGTAACTTGCCAGCAAGGGTAAATCTCAATCTGACGTCTTGATTGGTTTATAGTAAAGCCCATGCTCAGTCTTAATCCTCTGTCAGAGCTGCCTATGCAGATGGACAACCACAGKAAAGATTCCAATAGATCTCACATTGTATCAACTTTCATGAAGAGAAACTTGAAGTTGAAAAGCTTTTTTTTTTTTTTAACCCTACAATTAGCACAGAATAGATAAATATATTAAAAATAAGTTACCACAAGTTAAATTTCCAGAAGCCTTAAAATTCTGTGGGCACTACAGTCATTAAGGTTTACGCACTCAGCATGATTCAGAACAGTCTTGCTATTACACTTCAGCATATACTGTGTCATAAGAGTGACTAGGATATCCATAAGAAGGTCACTGCTTGGGAGCACTGCTTGGGAGCACTGAGATTAAAATACACCAAAAGAATCATATCTTCTAACTGCTGCACTAGTAAAGATAGGTATGATTAACGTCAGTGCTGACGTGGAATCAAAGGAAGCCAGAAGATTAAAACTGAGCATGACTGTGATTAAAAATGTAGGCGCAGACATTGCTATTTTTTTTTTATTGCAGGAGGACTATATCATAGTGATCACTGGATAATAATCTTATAGAAGATATGAATATTTAAGTCTCTGTCTTACAGCTCTAACTTTTGTATAGCTTTCAGTTCTTCAGAACATCACAAATGAATAGGAGATAATGATAGTATCACTGTTTAGACAGCAGAATGTCAAAAATTGCAGTTAAACTGAAAACAAAACACTGGTTAATTTTTCAGCCAATAATATGTGGCTGTGTATATCAAGAGAGGAGTTTTGATTTTTCTTCTGCAGCATGGTTTAAAATAATCAWTGCTAGAGTTAGGTCAGGCTTGAATAGAGCATTGTGCAATTGGTTGGGTGTGATAGATAGAGGTTGCTTCCYTTTTTTCTCAGCTGCCAGATAACACAATATTCTTCCTTTCTACTTCCTGGTTAGCCAAATATCTACTAAATTGTTCAAAGACTCAACATCCTCAGCTCCACAAAAACAGAAACAGCATAAACCTTGAAATGTGTTTTATTTTGCATTTTTCCATTTCAGAATTTCAGAGTAGTGCTATTAAAATAGATGCAAGAAGCTTTAAAAAACTGGCAGTATTAGTTCAATTGCTGAGTAACAAGGGGAAAAGAAAAGGATTCACTATACTATAATTACATCATATCAATCAACAATATCCACCAAATGTTAATCTGATTTGGACTGTTGCACAAGACTGAATCAGCTGAAAACATATTCCAGGCACCTGTGGGAGAGATCTATAATGAGAATGATGGAAACCAAAAATTTTACAGATTTTATTTAGTGCTATCATATTTCACTGCACTAGAAAGCTTAAGTTCTTTGGAAAGATGACTTTACCAGATAAGTGTATTGTCAAAATTTGTTTCAATAATGTATTTGTTTTTGATAATACACTAGTCTATAAAAACCTGCAAGAGTCACTCAAACAGACGTTATATATAAAGTGTAAGATCCAATATAATTCAATTAAATACCAATCTAACAATTTTTATGCAAATAACCTTACTTCATCGTGCACATTCTTTTATCTCTGGGGATCATTCTCAATTTCCTTTTCTGTAGCTTTTCTAGCGCTACATTGCATTTTGGTAATATCACCACTGAGGCTGAAGACAATATTTCAACTATTGAGCCTACCTGAAAATTATATTTAGATTTATATCTGTTTTAGTCATAAAACGTTGCTTTCCAGTGATTTTTTCAAAGTGCTTTTCCATGGAGCCTAGAAAGTTGAGATAGACATCAACATTGTTTTTGCTCTGTTCTGCCTTTCAGACTAGTTTTTGATTATATTAATAGCATTTGCACAAGTATGTTCCTTAGAAAGAAGGCTGTTAGCACACCCTAGATTGCCAGACACTTCCCATTTTAAGTTCCAATTGCTTATGACTTTGCCAAACATTTAATGTTTGGGCTAAAATTTTCCATGCTATGTCTGTGCCTCAAGCTGAGATGTGTTGGAAAACTTCATCTTAAAAAATCCAGCCATTTTCAAGAAAGAGGGTAAGGGAAAAGCATTCTGTTTCGTTCATGTGAAAAAAAAMCCAACAACAACAATATCAAAAAAGACAGTTTCACTGAAAAGCCCTCTTGCTTTCGTGCACTGTCCTGAAATTAGCAGGAAGTAAGCATTTTGTCTGGGGCTGTGTTTTTCACTTTCCCCATGAAAATTAACCCAATCTGGGCTACTTAAAACCTTTGGAAAACTGTGCCTTGTGTGTATTCCCTGGATCACAGCGTCATAAGCGAGTGTCTAATACCTTGAGTTCAGTCTCACACAGTCAYGACAAATGCACAAGGGATGTCCAGGTGGGAGAGCGCCACATTCTGTCCTCCAAGCCCTGGGCCACAAAACAACTCCTAGTGCTCTATGACACACCACAGAGACGAAGCATGAGATTAAAGTATGCTAAAGTTAAAATAAGTGTACTACATGAAGCAGAAGCAAGAGAAAGGTGGGGAGAAATTGTTGATGTTGTCATTAAATGCATTTTCTAGGTGACCTAAGGACCAAATTGTTGAGAAAAACGCAGGCAAATGGAGAATGCACTGGTCCATAACAATGGTTATTGTTATAACAGTTACGGTCCATAACAAGTTGGTCTGGGGAAAAATTCCCCAAGCTTGGACTTCACTTTTCATTTGTCACCACCACTGGCAATTACATTCTTAGTGAATGAGCTTGCTAGAAGCACATTTTTTCTGTCTGATCAGGCATTACTAAGGCATATTTGTGAACGGATAACCATTATCTGCTTAAATAACTAATGGTTATCGAAAGCTTTCCTAAGCTTTCGGTCATAAACGGCTGTTGATACAACGAAAGAAGCAGATTAATTCAGCAGTCAGGAGGAACAAGACCTAGCCTTGCAGTGGCAGCAACAGCATTGACCTCAGACAATGAGAGTCAAATGGGAAGAGAAATCTGTATCAGCATGATATGGACTGAATTAGTACGAGCAAGGGAAGAGTGCCATGCACAATGACCCGTCTATGGCGCGCACACACACAACATTTTCAAATTTGATGTCCAAAGGATATCAGGGCAAGGCTGTTCTATCATCAGCTTTTCAAATGAGCAGACCATCGCTTTTCTGCAATTCTAACATAGCAGTTCACCAAGATTTAAAGTGACTTCCTTAGATATTAGATAATCATCTTTTTAAGTCTGGACCGATAAAATCGGCAGGTCCTCCAGAATGATGATGGGCAGTGAAGCTCTTGTCATGGTTGTCATCAAAGAAGAACAAAAGTTCCACTTTATCTGGTCTTACATTTTCTATTTTATATAATTTCCAATTGCTTCTTACATTAAATGTTTGCAGAACATCCCGGTGTTCTGTGAAGCCCTGACACAGTTGTGCTTTATAGCACCTGTTGTGGTTAACCACCCTTGGTCTCTTCAGAGGTGTAACACACAGACATGACTGCAGCTGAGTTAAGAGAATTGTACTCTGTTATTTCACATGGACCCCTGACACAAACAAAAAGCTTTTGGAAGAATGGCATGAATACCTACCTGCCATCAGCCTGACTTTTGACATGCGAACGTGAATGACATAGCCACAAACCCAGAGAATATGATGGTAACAACTTTAAAGCAGCAAGGACAGCTTGTTTCTGTACTAATTTGGGCTATTGCAATGGATCATAGAATCAGAGAATCATTATGGTTGGAAAAGACCTTCAAGATCAAGTCCAACCGTAAGCCCTTTGACGTCACACCTGTTAAACCATACTTGATACTGCAGACCAAGAGGTTTGGGGCAGAAGTTCATGACAGCTTCTATTAGTCTGCAGAAATTCTGCAACTACTGCTGGTTGAGTTGCAGAATTATATAAACCCACCCTGTTTCCTGCTCATAGGAGTCCTACGGAGATGCCATTTGAAAAGATCCACAATTACCGTATGAATCACATCAGCCACGTCTGGCGTTCTTGCTCCAGATTCAAAGCCTTCCAGCACTGCTCTGTCCAACATCATGAGTGCTTATGCTGTAAGGACAAAATTCTTCTCTAATAAATCCATTCTGACACAAATAGCAAAAAAAAAAAAAAAAAAAAAAAAAAGTTTCCTGCTAGGCCATTAAAGTGAAACAACTCATACCACAGCGTACCACACAGCAGTGCTTATTCACATTCAACTTTGGATGGCACAGAGAAAGCTGGGACATATCCATGTGTGCTTTAACATCACCCACAAAGATTAAGAAACTGGAAATGTTTGGCATGATGAGGCAACTGAAAATTTTAATGGAGATGCCTGGTTTGTATGCCCTGCGGTCAGGAGCAGAGCCATAGCATATGCTTTCTGTGAAGAAGAGCAGTGACGAAAAGCGGTGAAAAAATAGAGGATAAAGAACTACATGGGTCTCTGCCATAGAGGTGCTATATGCTGGAAATAAAATAATCTTTTCCACACGTGCATACCAAGTCATATGGTGCTTATTTTCTGACTGGAAATTCAAGGACATGATCTGCAAAAATGCTGAGCTGACACAGCTGGAGCTAAAGCAATCGAGAACCACAGTTTAAGCACAGAAACTACAATGTTAAAGCTGTGATCTCTTGAAGTTCAGGAATCTTGAACTGGGCACCTGAAATTTGTAAACACTGTTAGCCTCAGGCAGTTTCTGCAGAGACAGATAAGGTGGTTGGTAGAGCAAGTGGTTTAGGAAGGATGATGGAAGGGTGACTGCTGTAGAGGAAAGTTAGACACTATTGACCGTCAGCATGACCATCCCATGTTGTTACTCAACTATGTTTGGAGGGTTCGTGTTTGTATATATATATACACACACTATATAATTTAAAAGTCTGAAAATGTAAATTGAAGAAATAGGAGAAAAGCCATTTTGCTATATCTTTTTAGCAGTCTTTTCAACCTACTACAGCATGCTACCTCAGATATGATCTCTCCTCCCTTCCTACAAAGGATATCTTGGATAAAAAAAAAAAAGTGTGCAAGTTTTTCTATTTTGTGGGCATCTGTAACACTGTTTCCATATACCCGAACATCTTTATAGCTAATCTGATGCTGCTTTGCATTATGGGTTAGAAATTTCTTTTCATCTAGAAGACCCAAAAGAACCAGCTGTGAATCCTATTGGTAACTGCACTTATCCATTAGGATTAAATTCCCAATTTTTTAATTGAACAAAGACAGTTCTCCTCAGTTATGGTGATTTTGATGCTTTAAAGAGAAGCCAAGCGAGAGCTGAGCACAGCAGAAATCTACAATATTTTAAAGTGATTTTTCTTCCCTGATAACTCAAAAACAGCCAAATATTCTTATGGATCATCAACCTGAGAATTAAAACAACAACAAAAAAAAAAAAACACAAAACCCAGAAACATTTAGTCCTTTCATTCAGTCTTTAAGCTATATGTGGACAGTCTGGTTGTTTTGAGTGGCCACCAATTCAACATTAAATCATAGCACTGTTACCACAAAGCAGTCCCCCTAGTACCACATGCAGCAAATATTCTCATCGTGTATCTGTATTATGTATTATATGTCAGTATGATCTATATATTTTCAGAAGTACTTAATACAATTTTACTTTAGGCATCAAGGTGTTTCATTTTGGATTGAAAGAGCAGGCGGTTTTATCACAGACTTTGCAGTTTTCTCCATGATTTATTCCAAGTCTGTTTTCTTTTGGATACGATTTTGCTTCATTCTTACCTTCACTGGACACATACAAACTCTAAGAAGATTTCAGCCACATAAACGAATATCCCACAGTTTTAAGGTATTTTCATTTGGTTTGTAAACCTGCTACCAACTGCAATCTGAATTAAAAGCAGAGAACACTTGAAGAAATATCTAATCAGAAAATCACATAGGATGTAAAAATCCTGCTGTGTTAAAGGCAGAGAAATATTTTAATTTTAGCTTCTTTCTCTCTTCTCTTGCACGTGCATAGCAGATCTGCACACCTTGAGCATTGCCATATGCCTCTGTTTTGCATATCCACAACTGCAAATAACCCTTTATTATTAGCCTAACAAAATGTCCTGATTAGATAAGGCAGGACTCAGTGCCATTGAGAGCGTTATGTGCTCAGTGTTCTCCTAACATAGGTCTCTCTCATTCAAAAGCTTTACAGTTACTGATCCATGTAAAAGTGAGCATATACTTAACTGTGCAAGGATTAAGGAGTTCATCAACTGATGAATATTTTAGTTATATTTAGTTATTTAGTTATTTAGTTATTTAGTTATTTAGTTATTTAGTTATTTAGTTTAGTTAGTGAATATTTAGTTACCCAAGTAGCATGTAACTGAAAGAAAAACAAAATAATGAAGTTTTAAGTTGAGAAATTATGGGTTCACTGGTCAGAAAATTACAAATACAAAGTCAGCCAATACAATGCTGATTTAGCAACACAAAAAAATTACCTCTTATGGCATAGCATACCTTGAGCCATTCAATAAAGGTTTCTATTTAACAAAGAGAATGTAAATTGATAATGCTAGAGGCAGTCATCATGCCTGAACTACCTTCAACTACCTTGGGCTTCTTGAATTTCCCAAGTGGAGAGCTTGATCTTTCAAACGTAATGTTGCATGATTCTTTGCACAGATTTTGCTTGCTTAGAAATTAAGAAGGAATGCAGGAGCCATATAAGCTCCTGCATATCTAAGGAACCTCCTAAATATCTAAGGAACCTCAGTGTGTTTAGTCCTTTTAATGAGGGAAGAAATCTTAACTATGCTAAGGCATTATAAACATTTAAGTCTCCTTAGGAGTTTAAAGCAGCTCAGCCACACTAGGATGCTGTAAGAGCTTAAAGAAATTTTAATTGGTTAATATGTCAAAATTCTTAACTGATCTTAGACGAGTTAAGTGCCATAATCCCAAACTCTAACACTTTTATCCACTCAAAACAATCAATGAGGTGAAAACTATGAGCTTCAGAGGTTTTCCGTTCACATCACTGGGCCAAAGTCTGCAATCCATATTCAGACAAATCTTTTGTAGTCACAGAGCTCAACCTGCTCTGAATTAATGTATTCATTCTTTAGGTAATTTTCATGAATTTGAACTAATAACTCAATCCTAAGCACTGTTTACCTACAATGCTACCTAAATCTTGCTTGAGGTCTTCTGTGCTATGTATTAGAAGTATCTAATAAGGGTCAAGGGGATAACCTGCAGTTAATCACTGAATGGCCTCCTGGTCTCCTAGTTCTCAGGCCAATGTCCAACTACTGAACAGGACATCCTGTGATCGAGGATGTCTATTGAGAAGATAAAATATACATATATATATCAGTATATTTAGAAGCAAAACAGAATTGACTTGTGAGGAAAACACTAAAACTCGAAGCATCTCCTAGGTAAAAAGTGAAGAAGTAGAGAAAGGCAGCAAGTTGTGAGTGGTAGGTTCCTACCTACCTACAATGGTTCTACATCTCATATGCAGTCAATTGCTTACTGAAATGCTGAGATTAAGTTCCTAGGCCCTACACAGTGGAGAGTTGCAACTATTATATATAAACCATATATTTTTAATCAAACTATATGTCCTCACACACATCATACACCATTGTTAAAATGCACTTATTTTAATTTTATTGATGGGCAGACTAATTTCATTATGGTTGGCTGATCATTTTTATTCTAACAGTAACTAATATTAGTATCATCAGCCCCAAATTCAGTTTAATATCATTTCATAGGGCAGTTGCTATAAACAAAAAGTTCTCTGAGCATTCAGTACGTCAAAGAGAATGTGAAAATTAAGGCAACGTTCCAGGAAAATTTATAGAATAAATCTGTCTCTGTGATACAGCTGAGAACTCAATAAACATATTTATTAGAAATTAGTGGCTTTCTTGCAATTGTAATAGCTATTTCAGGAGGGAGAGAACTTTTAAAACCATTTAATAAATTTCAGCATGCAGATCCTATAGAGTTTATTAGTGGGACTATTGTTTCTAAATCTTACAGATGTCAAAAGACTCATACACATATATTAATATTTTATAATTTGCAATGTTGTCTTTAAATGGGGTAAACTTTTCATAGAACACTAATTTATGATCACCAGTAAGGCATCCCAATGTACAGATTGCAAAGTTTTAGTCATACCAACTTGGGCTGTAGTCATCCTGGTCCCATGATAAAGAAGGGCTCTATACACTAGACCTCTAACTTTGTAAATTATTATTAATTCAAAAGAACTATTATTGTATTGCCAAGGATAGATTAGACAGCATTTCCAAAGCTCTGAAATGAATCAGAGGATGTTAATAAAGAGCAGTTGTGCTTCTTATGAAGGACCAAATCAGGTTTTTCATCATTATTATTTTATTTGTTATGGAATCACCTATAGCAGCAGCTTCTTGAAGTTAGGTGTTATAAAGGCAGGTTTATGTGTTTGATGCAACACAAAGGAAGAGACCAGACCATGGCTAAAAAAAACATACATACAAATAATTTTCTGTGGCACTGAAAGGAAAAAAAAAAAAAAAAAGAAGAAAGAAAAAAATCATAAAACTAGCTCTACATAAGGAAATCCTCAGAAGAACTGTAAGAAGCATGAATAAGCAAATGCCTAGTGAGAGGGATCCTGTTCTGGATGGAGATTTCCACTGAGGGCTTGCAGTGAGGGAGCTAGACAAGGATGCTGGTAACTAAAGATTTAATATCCTGGTTGAGACATTATTACAGTTCACACATTTTAGATTTGTTGAAGTGGCTCCATGTGGCTTCACACAATTTTCCAATATTAACAACTCTCAGTACTGAAAAGTACAAGTCAGCCTTCAAAATATGATGACCCAAAAATAATTAAGAATTGTAAAAATAAATGCCATATGAGCTCTTTTTGTTCCTGCACATACAGGTCTAATCAAGTCAAAATTGTGTTGAACTTTTTTCTCTACATATGTAGAAACTAGAAATGTTAATTAAAAATGCATTGCTTAAAGAAATGATATCTCTATCTATTTAAGAGCTGGGACAATAAATATGCAGCTTCTCTGCCTATAATCTAATCTACTTAACCTCTTCCTGTAATCAATCACTTTTTACTGGAACAAACTGTAATTATGCCTTTCATTTACTGTTTGTTGATGCCTGAGTGTAACTAAATTTAATAGTGCAATTGCCACGTATCCAACAAATCACTATGCATTACTGCTCAGACAAAACCTATCTTGAGCCTACTATAGGCAGGAGAAAAATCATTATTATCCATCTTTAGTATACTTAAAATTCCTAAGTAGTACACTGCTCCTTTTCATCTCGCAACTTATAATTCCTAAAACCTTTTGAAAGTCTAAGAAGGCATTACAAAAAATAAAATACTTACTTATTGCAAAATTCCTGTATTTTAAACAAAAACATTTAGATATTTAAAAACTGCAAAGTGAATGCTATCTTAAGCAGGATAAACACATTTGGAAAAAAATCTGCAAAAAAGATCTAGTTCTAAATAATTTGCAAAAGTGGTTATTTTATTTAAATATGGATACTTTTGAAGGATCATCTATGCTTTTTAGGAATGAGAATAAATTTAGCTTTTCATCCATTATTATAACTTCATCCTATTTGATTAAAACATTTGCAGAACTGAAGCTGTTGAAACTGTATGTAATATATATATGGCATGATGAATGAGTCTGGCATGAGATGAAGGATGGAGGGTGACCTAGAAAAATGAGTCTAGGGAGAAATCAGCTGAGTTGTCAACTGTTCAGTCAAGACCCCCAGCAAACCCTGCCAGGTTTCTGCTCAGTCTCATTGAAAGCTCCTCGGAGTGCTTTTAGCTCACTCTTTCTTTCTAGCTGGTTTAACTATGTTATAGTTAAAGCTTCTCAATAGGTGTTAAGGTTGAAACTAGTAAAAGACTATGAACATTTCTTTTTTTATTTAATTAAGTAGTTGACTTTCTCTGCTTAACAATTTCCAATTAAACAACTGAGAGTGACTTTGCTAGAAACGGACTATGCATTTTTTTCTGTTTTTCTCAGTTCATTATTATTGTCTGTGTTTAGTAACTAGAGACAGACAAAAAAAGAGCATCTTTCTTTTCAAAGAGGTCACTGTTAGTGTTGCTGCTTCTGGTACAAAAATTTGTTCTGTGAGTTCTTGATCTCTTTCATTATTTTGACAGTCTTCATGCCTCCTGACAGCTATTTATAAAATAAAGGTGTTTTATTATCATGGCACTGTGACTTTTCTGAGCTATTTGCTAGTTATCAGACTCTACAAGAAAAATATAATTGATGAATAGTCTAGAGCTCTAATGAATTTGAATACATGCTTACATTATAATGAAACCCATAGGTCTTAGGCACACAACTGAATACCTCGCTGAGTTAGTAAAATAAAATACACAATGAAAAAGAATACAAGCTCAGACCTTGCATAATTTCACAACATTTATTTTCAGAACTGATTTCTGGATAATTGTGTGCATTTTTCCATGGATATTGTCTTTACTTAATAACTAATTATATTTAATTCTGAACTTCCTTCCTTCTACTTCCAGCTATGCCCCACATGTCCACCTAAGGTAAGTAATCCTCCACACCTGCCTGGTCCTCCTTGAGGTCCAAAACACTGGTCAAAGCCCATTTTTGGGGGGAATATTCAGGCAGCTACTTTACTCCCTAAAGGTGGGAGACCAGGACTTGTCTCATGTGTGCATCTGGCAGATATTAGAAGCGAGGGACTCTCCTAGGGAGCTGGCTGAGGTGAAGAAAGGGAAATGGGCTTTGCCTTGTCTTCACAGCAAGAACGTGAAGGCAAGAATAAGGTCAGCTCACACCAGCTGGTGAGGGATCCATCAAAAACTGCTGACCTGGAAGAAAAGAAGAGAGTTGCTCTTCTTTTGTGAGGCTTTATGTTTCTGGGCCATGATCACACTTAGTTTGTGCCCCAGTTGCGATGCGAGGTGGCTTCTCCAGCAGCACCTGGAAGAGCTGGCTTCCCGTTCAAGGGCTTCCTGTCCAAGGGAACATGGACTTTGGTCTTGATTGTTCACATCATTAGAAGAGGAGGAGAAAAGTAGAATCCTCAAAATAACCCACCACCATCCAAGTAGCCATTAAAAAATCTGTGTTAATTACAGCTGTAAATCCCTGCCAGGGACCTGTTCTATATTATTGATCTATTCTGCTCCTCGAGCGCAGTGAACAGCATGACCAAGCAGTTGATTCATATAGCAGTACTTATGTAATCTGCTTTGTAAATATAGCCAGACAGAGAAATTGTCATTGCTGAAGTTAGAGTATTTTAGGAATGATGTCAGCCAATTGTAATTATATACTACTCAACAGAGCTATTTTCTAGGGGAATGGAGACAGGCAATGAGAAGAAAAACAAACCAACATAAGCAAATCTGCAAGGCAGACAAATCTGCCCATTTGGTCCCCAACCCCTAAGTTTGTCAAACAGGATTATATTGCCTTGCCTCCGTCAGCACCTTTGATTTGCTTGAATATCATTAACATTTGGAAACCATTACACAAACCATAATCCAGATGATTATGGTACCTATGCTACCTAATCTTAATTCTCTGTATAAATCCCATTTCTTTAACATCAATATTTAAGGAGAAGGAGTGAAGGAGTAGGAATTTTGGAATGCAAATGGCAATTACATATATGAGGGCTTCAGGTGTATCATATTAAATTGCTTTTAACTGAAAGAAGAATTTGATATTGGGCAAATCCAAAAACCAGTAATAAAATTCAGTAGTGTGTCTACTTAGCTAAATAAATACATTTTTCACTTGTTAAAGTCCAGAATAAAGCCTTTCCATGCAAGTATGGCTTACATTTCTCTTCATCAATTTGCAATATGAATATGGAGCTGGAGATAAATGGAAACATTGCCTACAGTCAGGGCTGCAAAACACTAAAAACCTTTTAAAAAGTTAGGTTGGCGTGAATGTGGCAAGTCATCAGACCTTTACAGTGTTTTCAATGGTGCTGGAGGTGTGGAAACCGATTTGTTGAGGACAATATGCAAAACAAAGACTTTGTGGTTATGTGGGGGTTAATTACAAACAACGGAGGTTCATTATACATTCTAGGATGTTGTTCTCTCGCACAAAAGACGCTCTCACTTGTTAAATGCCTAGCCTAGACTACCAGAAATTGCATTACACTTGGTACCCCTCCCCTTATTCCCGGACTTTCTTACCCCGGCTTTTTTTTTTTTTCTCCCATCTCTATTGAAAGATAGTAATTAAACACTAAAGCCTCTCAGTTTCTGCAGCACTGCAGGGGAACTCCTCCCTGTAATAAGCTCCAATTACTGGCTGCGACTGCAGCTGATGAAGGATTATCCTCTCACTCAGCTACCGCAAGCTCTAGAGTATAATCTTCAATTAGTTCAATTCATGTAGCACACTGGCAGACAGGCCACTACGTTTCCCACGACTTACACAAACAGCCTTTCTTTGACACCCCCCAACTCTGCACAGATGGTCCCGGGACTGTCTGTTGCAAAGTTCAGTGCATCTGGCCCCAAAACCCACCTAATGCAGGCAGCGAAACAAAGAGCCAGACTCAAGTGCTCTACAGTACCTATTTGTTTCTGTAACAGCAGGCTTTAAAAAAAAAAAAAAAAAGAGAGAGAAAGAAAGAAAAAAGGAGAAATTATTCAAGGAGTCAGAAAACAGGTGGATAAACAAAAAACAACCAACAAATCTTTTGGGCTGACAATATAAATTATTTCTTCTAGGAGTTTTTAACTGCGCTTAAACCTTTAAAATCCAGTTATATGCTAATATAAATGATCTGGATGCAAAAGACAAAAGCCAAGGAAGGAGAAATTAAAACTACAGTTTTTTAGCTCTTTCCCTTTGTGCTTAGGTACTGCAGATAACTTCAAGAAATAGTTGGGGTTTTGCAGAATGTCTTTTCAATATCAAGCCAGAACAAAGACTATTATGGGCCTACATTCATGCTGAACTCTGAGTTCTTGGTCTCCGTACGCTGCTATTACAGACGATCTTCTGCATATTAACTCCGTACTCAATGCCTTTAATTGCTGAATACAAAAAGAAGCACATAAATTTCTTTATTAAAGGAAGTATTTAAGAGTAGATCTTATTAGTCTAATTAGTTGCATTTCCCTTTTTCCCTTTTTTTTTTTTTTTTTCCAATACTGGAAGATTTTGTCACATGACAGCCACCAAAACAAATAAATAAGTAAATAAGATAAAATGCATAGAAATAGAGTCCCACTGACATATCAGTTATACTGCTGCCTGTATGTGACTAAGCAGCAGGGCAAAAAGGATCTTTTCCAAAGAGGAGACTCACCTGTAATGAGGCTTCATAACTTGACAGTGTAAAGAAGCAATGGATGCTCTCACTTTTAGTTAACACTGGCTCATAGAGTGAAAAAAGCCACAGCAGTGGCAACGGCATCTGTACTGCCTTCCTGCACTGACCAGCCTAAGTCAATGGCATTGTAAAGATAGTCCTTCCAGAAAACACTCTACTCTACAGTGAGAGCAACAGCACATTTGTCTTTTAAAATGACTTCTTCTCTCAGGGCTTGTGTTTCCATAGTCTGAAGGAGCAGAAAATCTCACTGAATCACTCATGCCRCCAAGCAGGAGGGGTCTGGGATCTGTGTCCCTACCCTGGCCCTCCAGAAATGCAAGTTCAAGGGCACTCCAACAGGCTGCAGCAAGACCCTGGATAAGAAGTATGCATTTACCTATAGGAATTTCTAAGAGAGAAGGCAGTGTAACTACTGAGCTTTTGAACATCTACCATACACAGCACAGTAGCTTCCTTTTCAGAATTAAACATTTTATGCTTTTGTGCCTTTAAAGTACATAGGCTCTTATATGTCTCCAAATCTGGAAGGTCTTGGGTGTTTGAAAAGTCTATCTATCTCTTTTTTTTTTTTTTTTTTTAATGTATGACTAGGATTTAACAGAGGAGATCATTTTAATTCACAAAGCTTGTCTACATCACTTAATATCATGCTTACATGCCATTCAAGATACCACTATATACATAAACCTCCATTACTACTAAAAGAAAAGAAAGAAAAGATATTTGGTTTAGGCTGTTTATTTCAGACAGTGTGTAAAGGAGGTGGAATTAATATATAGATCTCATCCTGTAAAATGCCAAATACCTTGAGCAAACCAGCAAATAAATGTTCTGCAAGAGCTCTTTGCTGTTCTTACTGCTGTAACTCTTCACATTATACAGTGCTATAGGTGTTTGCGTAGAGAATACAAAATCAGGCATTGCCCTAAGGAACATTTCATTCATAATGGTGCTTTTCAGGGTAAAAATTCTGTGTGCAGCAGTTCAGACTTTCAGACTACAAGTACCCCAGGTTAGGTACTGTGTAAATACACACACGACTTTCAGACTAAGACAGAATACTAATAAAGAGGGCCTGAAAGAGAAGACCTCTCGTATTTCCAATAGACCGAGGAGTCAGAGAAATCTGGGGTTAGATTTCTAATATTTGTGGAGGTTGCTCTGCCATTATGAAAACAAGCAGATGTAAAAGCAAAAATATTCCATAAATTTAACTTTCCCTTTTTGCTGGGCACTCATGAAAAAACAGCCAACAATGACCCAGCCTCAGTCTTCAAACGGGAAGTTTTCAAACATAAAGCCTCAACCGCATGTTTATGTCTTACATCTGGATGTTGGAATTGGCCCTTAGTCTTATTAAAACCCTAACAATGTCCTCAGCACTACTATGAACATCCAACTGCAGGATTTGATCCTATTAAAATGTCATCTTTAAAACTGTATTTATCTTGGGCCCCAATTTAAAAGCATAGAAGAATTTTTTTATTGTTTTATTTCATAGGCCTTACTGTGAACAGGGCCTTGGGTCATAGCAGTGTTACAGATATATGGTATCGAACTAGCTAAATTTCGAGATGGTGGCCCATACTGCACCACAGCCTGAGCAGCTTAAAGAAAGAAATAACATAATGAAACAAATGTCATCTGAGAGACAAGCACCTGTGTCTGAGCCTTCCTGACTCCAGCTTTTGCCTCCCTTCCATAATTTCTCTCAATCTGCATGTCTGGCTGGCTCACTTTATAGACAAACAACATATAGCACAACCCAGGCTCATGAGCATCTCCTTGGACTACCAGGCATCGTGGTGCTAGAGACTCCCCTCAAAATGCCATGAACTTGAAGCAGATAGAAATTAAATTGAAGAAAATCGGCAGGAAATGTGGAATGAGCAGCTAATCATCAACACTCCTCGGCTGTAGCCAGCAGTAGGCTGCAACCTCATGACCATCAGCTGGTGCAAGTGCTGCTTTACTGCATAGAGGGGAACACAGCTACTCTGCCTCCCTTCTCCGCTCAGTCGGGAGTTAAAAGTAAACTTGGATGACAAAACTGTTCAGGCCTGTAAGAATTTAAGGAAACGTAAAGCTCCACACGGGTAAACTGACTGTACTGTATGCACATCGGCATTATTTTAACCTTCACGGCATCTTAAGAAGGTAACTTCAGGCCTAAATATATATATATGTGTGTACGTACATATATATATATATAACAAGAATTGAATATTTGGTAAATGACAAAAATTAGTCTATATTCAAATGACAATGAAAGGAACATGATACATCCACATTTCCTGGGGAATCCAATTGCATTGACATTTTTCTAAGCTCAGCTAGAATATAAACAGAAAAGAGCGCAAGGGTAAACCGTTGTGATACTGCCCTGTCTGAGGTATTGCCTCACTGATTAATTTCATTATGTGATCTACCTTCTGGCCTGAAATCCCACCATTAAGTGGTCGTTCTTGAACTACACTTGGAAATCTCTAGTCTGGGTGCGAGACTCTTTCAGGAGCCGTTCTCTTTTGACCTGCTCTGTTTGGATCTGTCCAGGTGCAGAGCTACCCTAACTCCTGTTGCACCATGTCCTTCAGCTTGAACTCCTCCTGCTTGAACATGAAAAGCCATGGAGCGCTGCCCTTGGGGCTGCAGAGGTGAGGAGCTTGATAATGTGCTGCCTAGACCTCATAGCTGCTCTTTCCCATAAGCTCAGCCAGCCTAGACGAAGACATGCAGACAGGAGGAGGTGCTTCTGAACCCCCTCTTAGCACTCCAGGAAGGAATGCTATTTATATTGCACAGTCAGAACTTTTCCTACAGTTTTTGCCCATAATCATGCGGATAATGTACTGTCAGATCGCTATAGAGAACTCATTTGGAAAGGCTTATTGCCTATGAAAGAACGTGCTGTTAGCAMTATATGTAGACTCTCATGCTGTATTCAGTTACATAAAACTGCTGGTATCTCACAGTATTAGGCATGAAAATACTTAGTGTGCTTATATTTCTTGCTGAGCAAAACTTATGTAAGAATGACATAGTAGAAATATACGAATAGGTAACAATAAATAAATAAATAAATAAATAAATAATAAGGCCACATATACAATAGGTAACATGGTGAAAAACTTACAAGTTGCACTTGTCCCAGACTTCTTAAGCCTTAGTTACAGCATATAAAGTTTGGATATAAATTTGGATGTAACATATCCAAATTCAGCTAAAGCACGTAATGTAACTGCATTTTGCAGTACTTTCGACATCTACCTACTGCTGTAGCTTCACAGCTCTCTCCCTGATCTCTCATTCTTTAGGCTTACCTATAATTTTGGTGGAATCTCTGACTAAAAACACTCTTCCTCCTCTTTAGGTCTTCTCTGGGGAAATAAATGGGGAATATCCCTGGGAATCTCAGAGCATCTGTAAGAGAGCAGTGCTGAATTGAATATATCATGGCAACATGCCGGAGAATATAAAGACAGGGGCTTAGAGAAAAAAATGTAGTTTCGCAAGGCTAGATTGAACATTGATCAACAACAACCAACAACATAAAGACAGTGAAACATGAAAGAGAGAATCAAAATGCATCTGCTGCACTGAATATCATTTTTTTTCTGCAAGTGTTGCATATTACAAAATGTTCTGTCCTGAAAAAACAATACTCTCAGGGAGGTAAGATGACTAAGAAATTTGCTGATAAGATGKTGAGATCTTTTTGCCAAGTACAGTTGCCAAGTGAATGAAAACTCATATTTTTATAACAGATAGCTGTCTTGAGTCTATTTGATAACTGTGACTAAGCAGAGAAAGTATATCTCCAGAGCTGTTAATCTTTCAACAGCACTAAGATAAGGCAAACATGTTTTAGTAACAAAAGAATTAGCAGGGAAATAAGTCTCCTATAAGCAAAAGATAGTCAAAGCCAAAGTCAGATAAGAAATACATTGAGCYTGTAGACCTGAAAGTGAAGAGAAGCTTAATGATATTATTTGACAACTGAGCAACATGGTGTTTGTCTGTTTAAAACACAGCCTAGCAAATTGCAAGGATCTGCTCACCTACTTGAAGTTAGGTGCCTCACACTTTGCCTTTTAGGTACAAGCTTTCCTGGATCAGAGCCATCAGTGGCTGCTAGTAGAGACATTGGGAGAAAAAAGAAAACAAAACATGTCAAATAAGTCATAATGCATCTGAAGAACGTAAAGTGCTGGGTTTCACGAAGCTGGCGTGGCTATTGTGTGTGTTCTGGGTTGATGAAGCATGCACAATTATCGCGTTTGCTTTCAACAACGTGCTGTGCTTCATGTAAATACTGTACATAGAAAGCAAAGCGAACAAAGGATGGCAAGGATTATGTCATACCTTCATCTATTAACTGAAAGCAAGAGCCATTAAGTTTAAAAAAWTGTTGTATAACACTGACCAGGTCTTAAAAAAACAAGGGGGAGGGGGGCGGGAAGAGACGTTGTTAAACAGAAACTTTGTCTCTCTAGCATCATGGGGAATGTATTTTTAAAAAATATGTTATTACTGAAAATATTTGTAGGACATTAGCACAGTTTGCAATGAACATTATTAACTGCCCAATAACAGGCAGGGSCTTTGTTCCTCAGGATGCACATGTAATTTAGTCCAAGTAAAAATTGCTATCACAGTCACAGATATCAAACACTCTGTGGATAATAGATGACTGGGCAATAATAAAACAAAAAGAGCTTTGTTTCAGGACACAAAAGCAAGCTGACCCTTTTGATTTATTTGTTTTTGTCTAAAGGAAACAAATGTTCGTTTAGTAGTGTGAAAACACAGAAGAAGCTAAATGACAAAATCTTGATGAAAATCTTGACCCGACTTGTTAAAGAGAAATATACAGACAGATAGCATGTTACTATAAAGGAAAATGTCACAGTTCACTAAGACATAAATATCATCAAAGCTGCAGAAAAAAAAGTCATTTGATCTGTTTTGACATTTAACTGATGTTGTGTTGAATACATGTAAGGATTGAAGCATTTCCTCTATATTCTAGAACAGTTCTGATCAGGGAGTACCTGGTGCCATTATTTTCTTTCACCAAGCCATATAAATTAAGACAGAAAAAAATTCAAGAAATTCAATATCACTTGATTAACCAGATTCATTTTGTTACTCTTTTTATTTGCAAAAGATGTCCTTTTTATATTACTACATGAGTGACACCTTGAAGTTGAGTAACTTGAAGATTTATTGCAATGTAGGGTGGAAAAGTAAGTCTCAGAGCTCATGTAATTTCATTTTAGAGAAGCGTCTTCACATAAATAAGCGGAGCAATTCAATATGCAAGCATATCAGGGAACTGAAGCCTTTCTTCTTTCCAGGCTACAGAAACAAATGTAAATAGTTTGCTTGCTATCTAAATCCAGGACAAGTATTGGATTTAGAAGGCTTTTTAAAGTCTGATGTATATATGTAATATAACTCAATCAAATAGTTTAATTTTGGTTAGCGTCAAATTCAATTGTGTTAGACATTTCTGAGGTGTGAGATGCCACATAAGACAAACCATTAG
This sequence comes from Nothoprocta perdicaria, assembly GCF_003342845.1. NCBI lineage: Eukaryota > Metazoa > Chordata > Aves > Tinamiformes > Tinamidae > Nothoprocta > Nothoprocta perdicaria. The sequence goes on from NW_020455954.1 coordinate 429,323, forward strand.
GTGGTAAGTGAGACGGAGTTGTTTCCAGCTGTTAGCATGTTTTTGATGCAAGATTGTAACTGCAGAAGTAAATTGAAGTTTTCCCATTGATTCCAATGGGAGTGGGATTTCATCTCTATAATCTGTGCTCTCAGATGTTTATTTTTTAAGTAACTGAGATGTTTAACATGAGATATAAGCAAATGGTAGCAAAGTAAGACTTCTTCAGCACTTCTTAGTCGTGTGCAAATACAAGACAGGACCCTGACTACAGACATTTCTGAGGAGATCTTTGGATAAAATATCTCATTCTAAAATCTTGCAATGACAGCCTCTTTACTCAGCTGAGATCCCCTCACTAATTAACAGGGGTGTAGAGATTGCATAAAAAAATATAAAGGGAAGGGAAAGGGGAAAGGAGAAAAAGGAAGGGAGAGGAGAGGAGAGGAGAGGAGAGGAGAGGAGAGGAGAGGAGAGGAGAGGAGAGGAGAGGAGAGGAGAAACTTTGGAACAAGAAAAGAGGACCAATTGTGCAAAAATGTCACCAATAATATCCACAAGGCCAACTAGTCTGTTTTGCTTCTTTGATATTTGACTTGCAGATTCACACTGCTGTGGTGAAAAAACAATGACAGAAAAATAATCTTTCACTAAKATAAAGCAAATGGACAGCGGCTATCCTATATTTCCATCTACAGCAGTGCTGACTGCCTCCTCCTTGCACTCATCCTTTGCACATAGGCAAAAACATTGCACTGAAACACATTAAGTAAACATATCTTACATTTGCTTGTCTTGATGCCATGGTGAAACCAGAGCAGTTTCAAGCAACTGCCTGAGTGAGGCCTTCAGGACAGCAAACTATTACTAACATTCTATTGAGTTAAACAAACACATGTTGATGAATCTGAATGAAAATCTTTTTGAGGCAGCGTTACTGTAGCTAAAATCTCAGAYGTTGGAGGGGGGAACTACAGCACTCGCAGCAGGGAAGAAAGACGAGAGGTAGGGGGAAAAATGGCCACACCGAACCAACAGTGCAAAAGAATTTCTGTTCCATGCAGCCTCCTACAGACACCTAAAATACTCCATCATAAGCCTTGGAAATGGAGAGTTTTAGATACAAATGTAGAGTTGACAGTTTGGAATGAAATCTCTGAGTTAGACTTGGAGAAAGCTGTCAGGCTTTCCCAGCTCTTGAAATGTGAAACACTGAGGGGCCTGTTCTGCTGTCATTTATGCCACACGCAGCTCAGCTTTGGGTGTCACTTAAAGCATGAGTCATCTTGTCACTCCTAGTTTCTTCGGCAATGAAGAAAGCTCACACAATTTTTAAGTTAGACAGGGAGGAAAATGAGGAGGTTGCCTCCCTGAGGAGCCTTTTCCCCAAAAGAAATGATTGCAGACATCCTTTCTTTCCAAAGTTTACATTTGTATGTAAACTTTGTTCTGTGAAAAACATCTGTCTTGTACAAAACACAAGCCACACATAACAATTCAATGTGCTACAGAAGAGAGCACTGATAAGAGTGGCTTTRCAAAAGAAACTCAAGATGATCTTATTTGTGACACATATCACTTTGCAGAGGTTTCTGCCATAATTTTCTTGATGAGCTAGGTGTTTGCTATCTACCTCCCAGGCTACACTGGAGGTTTGCAATCTCTGGACATGCTCCCAACAGCCTCCTGCTTTCCTCTCTTTCCCTTTGTTTTCCTGCATTTCACATTTTCCTCTTTCTCCCCAAAACATAAGGGCTAGAATAATTTTTCCTCTTTAAATTAAAGGTTGGGATTTTTTAGGCAATGTCATAGTCCTGGCATTGCAAGTTTTGGTAAAGGAGAATAATGAAAAGATAGTTATAGATCTTTAAMCTTTAGGGAGCAGAGACTGCCTTTCTGTTCTGTCTGTCGGGATAGCACCCAAGTCCTGCCAATATTATTAGTACAAATACTAACAACCAAAGCAACATCTTAGCTTAGATTTGTTGTAGAGTGCCTTAAATTATGATTAAACTGCCCCTCAAAGGTTAGAGGGACAAATCAGCCTATCACTTTGGCTAATCTGATGATAACGAAAAACAGCAAACACCTTGGATTACGAGACTTCCATAGGCCAAAGGAAGCAGATGATTCTCAAGAACAAAATGGTGAGAACTAGAAGGAATACCCTAGGCCAGGATGCAGTGTAATTTTGCTTATCTTTATTGCTACGCTACTAAAATAACTAATAATAATTTTATTCAACCAAAAGTTACCCTAGTAGGATATAGACAAATGTTTCTCCAAACACATTAACACTGCTTCGCATCCATTGCAAAGCAAATTTAAGATATTAAATTGTTAGAAATACAAGATAATTAGTATTTAATGTGTCTCTATACCTTGATTTCTTTATTATTTTTTAATTTCAGATAGTGTGATACTTTTGAGACCTGTAGCAGTCACAGTGCAGGATACAACAGGGATTGAGTCTATTGTATTTCTCTGCCAAATACTGGAATCATGCTGAGAAATGTGTAATTACATTTACTATGTGATAAGCTCTTTCAATGCTGTATCTGATATCCTTTTTAATAAAATTGTGACAACAGAAGAAACAAATTATAGAAATGAGAAGCTCACAGAAAAATGAGGAAATACATTGCCCAAAATTTTTTCCTTATATCTTCATTATGCAACTCTTGAGGAAATAAGTATATCTGAAGCTAAAAGAACTGCATGTCAGTGCCACTGCTAACCTACATCCTTATTCAGCTGTCTCTAAGTTTAATCAATTGCAAACTTACCTGGGATGGCAGATACAGGCCCCATAAATTTGCAGTAAAGAGAAACAAACATAAAAGGCAATATAGAAATGAAAGTAAAATGTAGCACCTTTTTGGGATGATATGTGTTGGGCTTGAAACAACTGATGCTGGGGCAACATTAAAAGTCAACTAGCTGAGGTTCTGGTCAGAGGTTCTCAGAACAGAAGAGATCTGCAAAACAGGCTTCACTGAAATAGTGACTTAAATCTACTACAAGTGGAACTCAGCATAGACAGAATCATGGAGTGAAATATAAGCAGAAGTACATATTATTGTTATTATGGAATTAGATTAAATTAGGAATTAGGTCATTCTACGCCTTTCTGTAGCTGATAGAAAAATGCAGGACAAGAGCAGTATTGCAGGAGGGACACAGTCTGACACATGGAAGCGTGCTGGGGCAAAGGAAAGAGCCCACTCTACACTGCTACTAATTTGGTGGCATCAGAGAAAGAGGGTGAAATGCAGACAGCTATAATTTATACCTATAAATTATAAATTTATAAAGGATAGGGATAAGTATCTTGGATCCAAGCTAGGGTCTCTTGATTAACTGAAGGATACAAAGTCACCTGGTTATACTAAAAGACTACAAGTTGACAACATGCATTGACATACATTAAAGTTCTCTCTTCCTCCCTCCTCTCTCTATCTCTCCTGATTTCCCTTTAAAAAGGAAAAAAAAAAAAAGAAAGAAAAAAAAGAAAAGGAAAAAGAGGAATTTACTACAGAAAAACACTCATGAGAGTTTGTGTAGAATTTCTAAGTGCTGTTTTGGCCATATGAGAAGAAAACTAAAGTCTAGCGAGCAGAGTAATAGAAAGCAGTGAACAGAAAGTAGACTGGAAAACAGCTTGATTTGCTTGAACTTCTTGATCTTAGGATTAGTAGAACACTGTAGGGAAACCCTGATGACTACAATTGCTTAAGATCAATAATAAAGGAAGGAAAAGAGTCGTTTAAGTGAAAACAAATGAATGTCAGCCCAGAACAAAAGGATATAAAATATGAATAAAGGTAGGCTCAAAATTAGAAAGAGTGTATGTATCAGCCAACTTGCAGGAAAACTAAAAGCAAAATATCTGTCTACTTTTAAGGTGAATATATAGACAGACTTAACTTAGGCTTGGAGATCTTTGCTAGCCATGTTACTAAAAAGTGTACATTTAAAGAGATCAGAATTAATGAGTAACATGAAAAGAATGCATGGGAAACAAACCTTAGGAAGATATACAATGAAATAGATAAAATGTAATATTCCTGCCTGTGACATCTCCTAACTCCCAACCATAAAATTAAAATTTGGTTGCAAATTTGGACATACAGTGAAATTTAATATAATTTTGATGATAACAAGCAGTAAACCATCACCTCTGTGCCTTTCATATTCTTTCAGTCCACCGGATGAACTGACTAAATGTTGAAGGTAAATTCAAACAAAGAGAAACACACTTTCGCCAGTTCAATAATGTTGTTTTGGAGTAAGGTTGAAATTCTGTACAGTTTTGGTTTCATAACACTGCCCAGATGGAATTTCCATTTCAAGTTATTATAATACAAAGCTTTACAGGGGTATTTTAACTGTTCATTTTAGATGGTTTTCACACAGAGAAGTTTACTTGAACACCAGATATACTGTAAACATACTGAACATCTGGTAATTAAGTATATTGCACAGTAATCTTCATAAAGCCTGTATCGGTGGTAAAGTCCTTTTTAATAAATAGTTGATAATGGAATGAAGCTATTAAAAGAATTACAACACACATGGTGAAGTAGAGCAGTACTACTTCTGTAGCATGAAGAAAAGCTTTTAACTGTCCATATTACCAAGAAACTTTAAGAGGGAACTCTTATGAAATGGGTAACATATCCCATTTGCAATAGGAACAACAACCACAGCAACAACAAACCCTCCATACTTCTACTAGGATGTATTTATAGCTATTCAAATATCTAGCACACTCAATACAGTTTTTAAGTTGCTCGTATCTCATTTCACAGTAGCATAATACCAGCAGTCTTCCTGAAAGATGCCTTGGCCAGATTCACTTTACAAAATAGGCATAGAAGGTCAGTAGGACCAATACCTTTCTGTTTTATCTCCTTGTTTGAAATGCTGCACCATGAAGTAATTCGTGCACACCCCTTTGGAGTCCATAAACTCTCAGTATGAGCAGAGGAGACACTTTTTTCCTCTCAGTAAAGTGAGATCATGCCAAAATGAACATGATCACCTACCTCTCTTGTGCTAAGACTTCTGCGGGTGAGATAGCACTGTAGAGATAGGCAGTGGTTTATTCCAGTCCAACAGACTGCAGATTCCAAGCTTCAAGGAGCTTCACAATTTGCAAAACAGATCATTATGCCACCAGCCTTTAAACTGCATTGTCTCATGGCTGTTGAAGCTTTGCTTCCCATCAGAGGGAATGGTTAAATATAACATTTTTATGTATCCTCTTGTAGAAAGACCTTCTGGAAATGAATCTGTTTCTTAAAAAAAAAAAAATCAAAACAAAACAAAAAAAATTAACATCTCCTGTATTAATCAGCGATTCTTTCTTAAATCAAGTAACTCAAGGTTGATTTCATCCACTCTGGGCTACCAGGTTTAGAAGTCTGCATCTCCTCAGTTTCATATGGTCATCCCATTTATGCAATTGGGTATTTTCCAACCTCAGCTTTTCCAATGAACATTTGAGGCTTTCCGTAGTTTTCCATCAGTGGTAGCTACTGCCAGTGTTAGCACACTGTCACTGGTATGACTCAGTAGCTTATTCTGTATTCTAGCCAGTTAACTTTCTCTCCCTTACTTTCCTCTATATTTCTGTGGKTTTTTTTTCAAGAATCAGTCAATGTCAAGATAGCTTGCGAGCTGGTTGACAGTTATCAAGCAAAATGTRAATTCATGCTAGCATCAGATGTCAATGCCATACACTCCAAGCCATTCGCACTCACTGTCACACAAAATTCTTTGCATGGTGGCATTGCCGCTTCCCTGTGGCCATCCTGTTCTTGGATGCAAATAGTTCCACTTCCACTTTGCTTCATGCAGTTCTGAATAGGAGATAGACAGTAACCAGTGACAGTGATATTTTGCTGCTGACATTTAACAAGACACTCCTGCACTAGTATTCACCTCGGGTGTGTACAATACCATTAGGCAGAATTATTTTCTATCATTAATTTCTACTGTGCAATTCTCTTCCTTGCCCCACCTGCATAATGTGTCCATATGCTATTTCTCCCACCCTAATCCACACTTTCCACAGATTCTCTCTCATTCTATTAAGGTTTTGAGTGTTTTTATGTGTCTATGCCTTCCAGATGTTCCTGCGTTCTCAGAGGTGGCAGGTCTAATGCTGCAGGAACCTTGGGAGAGGCATGATTGCTCTGAGCATGATTTCCCTGGTTCCTAGAATGAACAGATCTTCTTCAGCATTGACAACTCCCTCTAAAAGTGATAGGGAATGAATCATCCTTGGCCCTACAGGAGAGGTTATCCTCCAATATTACGTTGTTCAAGTTCTGGAGCAGACGCTGTGCCACAGGTCCCAGTAGGGGTGGCTGGGAGGTGACTACACAACCTCTGCTCCTCTCTGCTGGCTCTCTTCTGCTTCACGAGTAGAGGAATGATTTGTTGCATGGCTGTCACAAGGCCCTGCAGAGAGGAAGGCTGAGATTTCTCTCCACTGAGCATTAGCAAATACTGTAAARGAGGTCAGAGAAACCCTGGCTACAGCAGTGCACCTGGCACACTGCAAATTGTGCTTCTAAGCACAAGCTCGTAAAGTCCGGCCACAGACCAAGGCGTGGAAGTTCACAGTCGAAGTTCAAAAAGATTTTTACTTAGTTCACTTCCTAGAGATATCATATCCTTCATGTACGTTGTGGTGGTACGTTTATTGTGGTGTTAAAAGAGAATTCGGAGAGATACAACATTATTTGTATGGAGTCTTARAGTTTGTTTCAACCCTAGCACAATCAAGCTTCTTGAGTTCATATTTTCAGCACTGTCACACGGAAAAGGGCTGAAACACAGAGCAGGTTTTTTATAGCAAGACATCTAAATCAAAGCATGGAGATATTTTTCAAATATCCTAAACATTGACAGCTTTTCATGAATTCAGCAGGTAGTCACCAGAACTGATGTAAATTAAAACTATGCAGGAGCCAAAATTTAGGTACCTAAGTTAAAAATATTGGCCTAAGTTTTTTTTGAATTCCCTTCAGTCCTTYCTTCCCCCAAAAAGATCCTCTTTCATGTGGTGATACATCCAGCTGTATAAACAAAGCAAAAATTGCCACAAACCTTCAGTTGTTTGACACGCAGTTTATTTAGRGGAGAAAGATAGAAAAGGAGGTGTTTTGAGAGGACTTCCAACTTCACTTTAATCCAACCATTATTGTTATGGATTCAATACACGGCCTTCTACCATTCAGAGCAGTATATCCTTGCTTATGCTTAAACACATGTCTAGCAAACTGCCATGGGAGTGTACAGGAGGTGCAGCAAATGCTAAACTCTTGAAATGAATTTCTAAAGAATAAGATTTTTTTTGTTTTTGAATAGTGTAACATAATGAGTTAATTCACCATCAATTCCAGACCTGTAATGGACTTTCTGGCACAAGGTGTACATACAGGTTCTGTTCAGAGTTTTTACTACTTGGCATACTCTTTTTCCTTTAACTTTTAGTGGCTTTTCTCCAAATTAAACAATAAGCAAAAGAGGACAAAGCTTGAAAGAAAAGGAAAACTAAATAAATCCCTCAGAATATAAATGTGTCCAGGGAATAATGCAAAAATATTATGATTTGCTGGTGCCAACTTATATCTTTTATTTTTAATATGTAACCGTTATTCTTCTGAGCAGAAATGTTCAATATTCATTTTTGAATATTCTAATGAGTAAAAACTATTATAAAAATCCTGATATGCTGAAGTTGAAAGGTATCAGATTCAGAATGTTTGTTCTCACAAAAGAAGCCATTGTTTTTTATTATTTTCTAAAAACCCGAATAATAAAATTTCTAACATCCTCATAGATATTGACACCAAATTAAGTTTGAGTGTCTTTTCAAAACAGCATCTGAAGTGTTGCAAAAGTTGCTGTGCAAACCTGAAGAGTACATGGTGCCTAACACGTTAAATCTGGATTCTTGTCCATAACAAATCCTTCCTGTTCCTTTGAATACTCACGGGTGCTGCACTTGCATTTCAGCAAGAACAAGTTGTGAATTTAACTCTCTGCATTAGGAATCTGTAGCGATGCAGCAACACTGATGACTAGGCCGACTGCGATGTACAAGAACTCGCCGGAGCTCTGAAGGTGGCCACCACTGAACGGGGACATGGTCTCTGTAGCTGCATTCCTGGGACCAGGACTTTCCAAACAATGTTGTTCAGCTTGAGGGCTCCTTTCCCAAAACCAAAACCACTGAGGTTTACATGACAAAGCATCTGTCTGATGTGCACTTGGCCGGTTCAGATTTGCTCCCAAAATGTTGACAGATGAGCTCTGTATTAGTAGTGGTTCTGCCAGGACAGTTACTGTATGTTCTCTGCGATTATGGCAGGTCAGGTGCTCCCTGTCCTCCCACAGCTGGTGCACAGCTGGCTTAAAAGCAAATGGCAGCATATCCACACCATCCTGTGCACCAGTTAATTGGACAGAAATGTGATGAGGTGCTCACAACTGACTCAGACTTGCTGTGTGCTGTTACACACATCAGGYGGAGCTGATGAAACCAGCAGGAACAAACACACAGGTCACAAGCAAGTGTTWTCATTAGAGCATCTGGTAGCAATCCAGCAGCCCTTGCACCAAGCTCAAAATCTTTCTGGTGCCCCAGAGCACATCCAGCAAAGCTTTATTCTGGGATGCTCCAGCCTAGGGCTGTGACAACAGGTGAATTCTGCTTCTAGGAAAAAAAATAATATTGCCCTTAGCCTTCCTTCAGATACGTACTAGGACTGTCACCTGGAATTCCCAGGTCAAAGTGCTTCAGAATGCTTTCTGCCTCCGGATCCTAAAAGAGTTGTTTGCTTTGATCCAAAATAATTACATGTCTGAGTAATTTAGATAGCTTAGCCATCTAATGCAGCTTAAACTTCAAATCCTCCGGATTGGCATTCAATCTAAACCAATCTAACAACAGACATTGCACATACAAACTGAAGAGAGGGGTCATCACAGCATTATTCCTCGGCTTCAAAGGTGACATTCTACAATATCCTATCTACCACTCCATTCATGACATTAGAAATAAAACACATACACCTAACTCTTGTCACGTGCATCAAAAAACTCTTCTGTTGTGTTTCTTTTTTGATCTGAACTTTCACTTTGGCACTTTCATTCTGGATAGTTGTTGGGAGGAAATTTCTCGCATAGTTATTTACTAAAGCCTATTGGGAAATGCAGACTGTTTCCTTCTATGCTGCCAGTTTTACATTAGCATTACTAGTATTAGCTAGCAGTTGCCTTAAAATTAAACTAGGCTTTTGAAGTCCTGAAGGAATTCAATTTTGTTATTTTGAAGTTGCTAAATTACATCTGCCACTTAATATTAAATTATATCTTAAAAGAAGCCGAAATAGTGGCTACCTTCTTGTAATGACTAAATCTCCTTTTGTATCTCAGAAAGGTTTCAAAACTAAAAGAACTATAATCACAGAGGACTTAAGCAGTTGTTATGTGGCTAACTATATTGTGCAGAAGACTTTTCAGGTGAAAAATGCTCTACAGTAACAAAACACTTCACCACTTCTTTACAAATACAGTTGACATATATGAAAAGTGGCATACTGAAGTATAACATGTTAAATTAATGCTTTAACAAAGCTCCAGGATACAGAATTGTGAATAGCTACCTACTATGAGTGAAAGTAAAGAGAATAATAGAGAGAGAAATCAGATATTAAACACTTAGGCCTAATGAAGAATTACTTCAAGTAGCTTTCATAAGAAGTAGTCATGTGTTTTATTATATGAGAAATTCAGTGATGCCACCTGAGTTAAAAATGTCTTCTGGAAAAATTAAGACAGTGAACCAGACTTCCATTCATTGTGAATAAAATACATTCACATCACTATTTATCACTGATTTTTACCAATTCAGGATGTAACTGAAGAGTGATTATCTTTTAATCAACGGTAAATATTTATCCTTGTGTTTGCTGATTTTCTGTAATCAGGAATGGCCTGCTGTACAGGAGAGGCACTAATCTTCAAAGAAAAGAAGGAAATAAAAACCTTCTGAAAGTAAGTGTTTTCTTTTACTGAGGTCTTTAACACAAGGTTTGTGCAAACTATAGACAGCATGAAAGAAGATTTTATCTAGCAACACTTAGAAGCTACAAATAGAGGCGAAGTGGAGAGGCAGAATACATGCTCAGAAATTTGGCCCCAGTGTAAAGGGTTTTCCTCCATTTTCATTGAAATTCTGCCTTTTCCCATAAAAATCTGCTGTTACACATTTTTTCTATGGGGTGTTAGTCATGCTTCTCCATGGAAAACTCAGGTTTTGGACTACAGGACTTGAACTAAACAAATCCCATGTTTTTCAAAGCACAATCATCTTGCCTTCCCCCCACCTCTCCGGAGGGAGTTCAGGCTTCATGGTGTTGTTCAGATGCCCACATTGAAATAGCAGCAATATCTGATGTTCTCAACTACATATTGCCATACTACAATGCTATTCTGCAAAATCACATGCTAGAACAGAACAAAAGGCAATACCTACTTTAAAGTGCACAAAAGTTTAGAAAATAATCTATGAGAACTTTACTTTCAATAAATACATAGTAAATAGGAAAGCAAAAAGTCCCACATATAAATGCTGGAGACTCGTCAGAATAGATATCTAARCCTGTGCCTCACAGCGCAGTGGGAAAGGGAGTCCTTCTCCCTTTCCATTATACAGTGCAAGAGTCCTTCTAAAGAGACCAAGCTGCGTGGAATAACATCCCACAGGAAGAARCCAAAAAGGCAATATCACAGCACTGGGGTATTCCCTTTCTTTGTCAGGGGACCAGAGTGGGCATCTGACCTTGTTTACTTCATCAGGCAAGCTGATGTGCCATTTCAGGCTACAGATGTTTCTCAAAGGCATCTCTGTTTAACACAAATAAAAAAGCAATTGCCTTAGGCAGGTTTGGCATCTCAGCTGATCGAGACAAAGTGCAGCAACTGAACTGCAAGCTGTATGTCTATTCTTTATAATAGAAGTATCACTAAACCTTTCTCTAGGCCAGAGCAAAAATCTCCAGTCATTTAACAACAATGTTATTGAATATTAAGGAAAACAGCAAGTTCGCATCATCACCAAATTTCAAGTGGGTTAATCTTTCAGGGTTGCAGTAACTAAGCTGCATCAGTTGAGAGAGTGAAAATCTGGAAGAAAAATCTTCTCTCTCAAGATAAATCAAACAGAATAAGTGATGCCGTTTGTTTCCTTTGTAAATACATTGGTTTTCTTGCAAAATGAGCACCTCACCTAAAACAAAAGAAAACACAAAAATACAAGAGGGTATGGCTTAAAAAAATCTTTAGCACACTGCCACATTGTTTAAGAAGCATTATAAACTTCTTAGAGTTAGTATATTCTTTCTCATACCTTGCAATTCAAAATATCAGTTTCTCCACATGTAAAAGTATAGATACAGGAAATAAAGATTTCCCCTTCAGTACAAATCCAAAATTACACTTTCAAGAAACTCTCTCAAAGGTGATGAGGGGCCCTGAAGAAATTTAGCACCATAAATAAATAAATAAACAAATAATAAAAGCAAACAAGAACAAACACATATATGTATACCGATATGTGTATCAGTAAACAAATTCCACTTATTTGAATAAAGGCATTCAAGTCAATTATTACTGAACAATTTAGTTATTGCCATGCCTACCCCATGTTCCTGACGCTCCATTCTGGAAGTGGTGTAGGGTCTATTTAATACATTTAATAATTCTGTGTAATAAAACACGGAAGCAATCCTAGGCAAGACAAGTGTGATGAGTTTCCCCTTCCCAAAGTCTTCTCCTCCTTCATATTCAGAGTAGTCTCTGTCTAGTCCTCATTACATCCATAAGCAATCCTACCATAGGTTCTCGGCACAAATTAACCTGTTTGTGACACCATGGTGGTTCTTCACAGTGCACTGGCCTCACCTAAGCTCTTACGAAATGCAGTAATGCCCAGTTTTCCTTTACGGCAGGTTGATTTTAGTCTTTACATCTGGTTTCATGCTTCCATTCTTTTGTCACTAGCCTCTCCTTCACCGCATCCCCTTGCATCTTTTGAGCTCTTGTGTGAGGATCTACTGGTGATATTGAACCAGAACGTAGCAGAGGCAACCCTGTAAGAGTTACCTTGGCACTTATTGACCGATTCAGTTCTTGACATGCCTACCCTATTTTCTTGGTATAAAGTACATCTCTAATCCTTTATATACGCCTTAATAAAGCCACAGCAAGAGTGCTGCTGCTCAGATAGCTAAGCAGACATCAGACTGGCTGGGAGAGCACACACTGCACTGGGCACATCTGACAAGAGACTCATGCAACCCTTTCCATTCACTATAAATCCACATAAACTAGCACTTAAGCAAGCTATCTAGCCCTAATATTTCTCTCTCTCCCTCTCCATCCAAGAAATCATGGGAACTTACTTTCCAAGCAGTTTCTGGTGCCTCTTCAACCTAAATTGTTACTAAGAAACAACTTGAAGATGCTTAAAATCAGTCATTTTCGCCTTTCCTTCAAGTGCCTGTGACAGCAAACAACAAGAATGATTTGAATTGCAGCTCCAGTTTTACGGAGTTCAGACAGAAAAGGGAAGATTTTTTTTTCTTTTTTTTTCTTGGCTACAGCTAACATTATGCTTAGTCGTTACAAGTTTCAGCCTACTATGCCATTATGTAGATTGCATACGAACTGTTCAGCATGTTAGAATTGCTGTTGTAGCTGATTAATACCTTGCTCTGTATTCCTCCCTTGCAGGATCTCTGTCTCCTGGGTGGCCTTTCTGCTAATAATTCAGAACGACTTTTGACAAGGCTCCGTTTAAGTAGGACACACAGCTAGGCAATGCAAGCTGACAGGCGGTGCATTGTTGGGTGATTACTGTATGCCTCAGGTGGCAGTGAGAGGCTAAAGTGCAAGTGACTTTAACCACCCAGCAAGTAGAGCAATCCCCCTGCCACGCATGGTTTGGAATATTATCCTGATGGGAACATCAGGGAAATAAGYCAGCCATCTGCCTTTAGCATGGATTACAGAAGCAACTATCACCGTTACAAAGTCCATTCAGAAACAACCCATATAAATCAGGATGCAGGATGGTTCTTTGGTCACTCCTTTTCATAAAGTATGATTGCCCCTTGACAGAGTTTGGAAATGAGTTAACACCCTTCTGTCTTTCCTACAGAAGAAAGCACCTCCAAACCAGGTCCTGCTTTAGCTAGGAACACAACTTTTCAAAACCCCAAACCCAGTCTAGATGTCCAGCCACAAAGATCAACCTGATAGGAGCTGCTTCTCACACACTAAGGATGAGCTAGGAAACAAAGATGACCCCAGTGCAGGCTATGCCATATCCCCACCCAGGACATCAATGGGGCAAGGGTAGTGACAATGACCAGGACCACTGATGGTCTTAGACAAGGTGACGCAATTAGCCAGGCCTGAGTTCCACCCAGGGAGCACAGTGAAGAACAGCAGGAGACAGGCCTAAACACAGGACCACCATGAATTTTCAGCTAGGAGAAAGGAATGGAGACAAGACTGGAAACTAAACTACCTACAACATAAGTTCAGGGCCCTCCAGGAACACCTGACAGTAAGCTGGGACAGCATGCAACAGGAGCTCGTCTATCTACCATGTAACTCAGGAACTGAAGTCCATAGCTTGAATGTACATGGGGCTCCTGGAGCAACATTTGCATGAGCAGAGGCCCCAGGGGAAACTGTTTAGGATCATTATGGTCTATTAGTGCCCTCATGGCTCTGACACAGCCAATGCAAGTCCTCCCTGCCTGGCTGAGGGTCACTCACTCACTCATTCGTTTGTTCCTTCGTTCAAATGCTTGTTCCTTCGTTCATTCATGAGCACTGGTCCCAGCCCCTTGTCTGACCTGCTGAAATGTGAAGCATGAGCTAGACTGGAGTAGCTACACAGATCTTGGATGGCAACAAGAGCTGTCAAAGCCAGCAGGTTTGGATATCCAAGGCACTCTTTGCCCTGTAAATTGAATGTTCATTCCTACCCCTTGAAACACATTGATAATAGTAAAAAAAAAAAAAAAAAAAAAAAAAAAAAGAACTTCTATATAGTTTAGCTGAAATAACTCCCAGAGCTGGTTTATCTTGCAAAGATATATGAGCAAGCAATGTATTAGAGCACTACCATGGGCAACTTCCCACATGTCTAAAACAGCACTCTCTCTTATATGCCCAATAAAGCACACTTGTTCTTTTTTTCATTTGATAGTATGAAGCAGTAATTAAGAAGTGTTTGGAAGGTCCTCCGAATGCTAAGAAAGCTATATAAGCCTTTAAATAATAGTAAGAATAACATACAGTGGAATTATTATTTAAATACTTGCTGCTTCTGTTTCTACATATAGAAGAATGTGCATCGGAATCCACCACATTGGCTGCTACATTTTGAAAGTATTGCTAGCTGAGGAGAGTTAGGACTTCCTACCTGCAAAATAGTAGGATAGGGCATCTCCACAGGGAAAAAAAAAAAACTACTATGACCACAGATTTCTCAGAGTTTTGAAGATCTCTGGAAGAGTTTCTTCTGGTGTCTTCATTCCTGCAGATTAATTTTTGCAATTTCCCCTAAATCTTTTCAACTCTCTTCTGTACTTAGATTTCTTCCATTTAACTCCCACCCAACTGTGCCAGATGTAATTTCCACTCTCTGAAAAGCTCGTCTTGGAGATTATTTCACTTTCTGTATGCTGCACATGCTGTATAGAACCTGAGCGCTCCGATGCCTGAGTCAGTTTAGATTGTTGCATGATTCAGCCTGAATCTTAAATATGGTCAAATCTTTCAACCTGCAGATCTGACATGGAAGAGAGGGCTTAGCATCATCACAGCTGCTAAGCCAAACTTGTTGCAAATAACTAACAAATCCTTTMGGAAGCTCAATTATTTAGTCAAGAGGAAAACTGTCCTGCTCTAAAGATAGCTATAATATTGCTTAAAATGCTGCCTAAGTGAATCCTCTATTACATATTGCCTATATCCTGTGACAAAGGTCCAGCTAGCCTCTACATGGGCACCTTGCCAGCGAACAGATGGGTATGAATATTGGCAGCCAGCAGTCCACGCGTGTGTATTCAGTGTAGACACAGGGAGCAAGATTAATAATGGGAAGAGTCCAAATGTCCCATCACCCTGAGACTCCTAAATTAAGCTCTGTCAGTGCATGTGTTTAGGGAATCTAAGCACTATTTAAAAAAAAAAAAAAAAAATGTCCCATCACCCTGAGACTCCTAAATTAAGCTCTGTCAGTGCATGTGTTTAGGGAATCTAAGCACTATTTAAAAAAAAAAAAAAAAAAAAAAAGAAAGAAAGAAAGGAAAAAAAAAGGACAAAAACATCAAAAAAAGTGACTAAGATGATCTCTCTCCTACCTACAAACACACCGTTAACCACAAGGAACTTTTCCCTAAGATAGGACTTTTTTCTTCTCAGTCAATGATCTTGCCCGTGTTTGCAGTGGGRTAAATACCAGTCAGCACCAGAGCTACTCAGTGCTCAAGGAAGAGTGCGGAGCTTACACTTCCTGAGCAATTCAGGAGAACGTGGATTCTTGCTCAGAGAAATGCAAAGGCTGCTCAGGACATACCAATCCCTCCAGTGATGCAATGTTGATTTCCATCCATTTCCAATGTTGGGAAACTCTGCAAAGCGTTTGTGCTTCCAGAGAAGGAATATCTTCACTCAGCACTGGCAGGGGGAAAGAGCTTTCTCTTCAAGGGAATCACTCAGGCTCCGTGTTGTCCCTTCCGCTGACCATCTTTACCAGATTTCTGATCATCAGAGTTGCCCCTGACTTCCTGTGGAAGGAGATATAAGAGAAATAACAGCAGACAGGAATACAGGAATATGTGGAGAAGATGGCAGCTGAAGAAATCAGCTGCTCCATCCAGTAGTACCTCTTGCTGGCTGCTAGGAGACAGATGGGGTGATAGGGTCTTCTCCACCACCAGTCTCTTTGACGGGATCATGCAGTAGCTGGGCCTTCTTGCAGCGGGAGGTTTCTCCTCCACTGTGCTCCTGCAAAGATATACCTGAGTTTCTTCCTCCCCAGCCTTCAGGACAACGTGCAACCCTGAGTCTACATTTTGTCTAGGCAATCGCACACATACGTGCAGATAATTAGGTCCCACCTGCATTGGGCCCCATGGAATTTTCCAGCAAACTTGGCCTGAGTTTTGTGATTTTAAGAAAACCAAAATAATTTTTAATC
Organism: Nothoprocta perdicaria; assembly: GCF_003342845.1. Taxonomy (NCBI): domain Eukaryota; kingdom Metazoa; phylum Chordata; class Aves; order Tinamiformes; family Tinamidae; genus Nothoprocta; species Nothoprocta perdicaria. The sequence goes on from NW_020455954.1 coordinate 445,602, forward strand.
CAGCTTCAAGCTTCATTAAAAATGTTTCTCACAGCCCTCTTTAGCAGGAATAATTACTGTTCCTATTTATCGGGTAGATTATACAAATCCTCTGGTAAGTAAATTGTAGAATTAAGAGGAAGGTTAATGTGCTAGATTAAACTGACACGTTTATTTACTCCCCCCTCCCACCCTCCCAAGAGGAAAGAATAAAGGACAGTGACCTATCATGGGTATTAATGCAACATTTAACCTTGCCTCAGCGCTAGTCCTGATCTCTGCAAGTACCGAGCCTCAGGCTGGTAACACAGTGCTGCACACTCACAAGTTCTGTTTGACTTCCATCTTTTATCTGTCCAGCCCCATTTTTGTAGACTGTAATCCACTGTGCTTTTGCAGTGCTTTCCCTCTGAGCGTTTCAAAGTGCTCACTAGGAATTATGCCTGTAGTCATCCCACATAAAGCTTTACTATCCTCATTTTCAAGTACAGATTCTAAAACAGAGATTAGGGTCAACTATTTCTATGACTTCTCTATCTGAAGTGGACAATTTGTGCACAAGTTGCCATCACTGGGTTCTTTGCGATTCCTTAGAAAGAGTGATTTTTCTGTTGTAAAACCTGCAAACCCAGCTATGACGATATCAGAACACATTCCTTTCAGAGCACAGAGACTCTTAGCTGGATTTCCTGCTAGTCTGGGATACCGACACTGGAATTTTGAGCATGTTGCCTGGGGCCAATGCTGCAGCTGAGGACAGTGATGAAAAGCCAGATCTTACCTTCTGTTAAATCTACAGCATTGATACCTATATGTCTGGTCAGTGGCCAGTCTGTTCTGCTTTTCTAGTATGTTTTTTTTTCTCTTATCAGCTTTCCTGTATTTCATTCTAAACCAGGAAGAAATCTGTGTCCAAAAGCAATGCCTGAAAATATCTGTGAGCATGAGTAACATAATACTGAGCAGACTTGCCCAAGCAGATCATTTTCCACAAATTAATGTTATAGATTGCAAGGGTCTCCTGAGGGGGAGGCTTATACCGTCATGCATATTCAACATCTTAATCACTGAAGAAAGAAAGAGGATAAGCTAAACAGAGAAGCAACTTTTCTACAGTCACAAAGAAGGCATGTGCAGAAAGAGGTCCTGGTATACAGAAAACTAAATTTCAGTTTTCCTACTCCTACACATCACATGCTCCTCAAAAACAGGGGTGTCCTGAAACAGGCAACCGTTTCTCCGTACACATCTTTCCTCCCACCAACCCTGGTGTCCTGCTTTCCCTACTTTGGTGATCCACACAGGGTGCCTTGGAAAAGCCCTTCTATGTAGATGCCTCCAGGCTTTGCACAAGAAGCTGGAAGCAGGGATGGGATTTACCTCAAATCTACTAATGTGCCCATGTGTCTGTCTCCCCCTTAAAATAAAACATAACTAAAAAAAAAAAAAAAAAAAAAAAAGAGAGAACTTCATCCCCATATGCTGGCCCCAACAGGTCTCTATATTTATCTATTCTTATTTTAGGGGGCCTGCAGGAGAAACGTATAGATTACAGATGTGGCGCTCCTTGTTTTAGCTAAGGTTTCCAATAGGGATAGTTGTTTGGGATAGAATCCCAGCTGAGAGTCATTTGCTGTTTGACTGCCAAATGGGGCTGCAAGCATTGCCAGCGCTCTGCTTGACTTAGATTGAACAGTTCACAGGCTCTGAGGAAGGGAAGGAAAATTCCATCATGAAAAAGCTGATTTAAAGTGCTGTATCCCACAGCGGCAGCAAAGAGTATTTGCTAATACTAATGCAGCTTTCGGAGAGAGACTTCAAGTTCAACTCTCAGAATGCTTTTCTGCTTGGGAGAGGGCCCAAATTAAAGCCCTAAGTCAATGCAAAAGCTGAGCAAGTTTTGGACAGAGAACCAATTCTGATTTTGCAGCTGACATCAGTTTTTCAAAGCGTGATTGGCTGCAGAGAGGAGGAGCAAGAAATTCTGGTGACACCTCCACCTCCTCTTCTCCGCATACGGAGAGCACCAAGCCAGGCACAGCTGCAGGCAACCTGTTCCTCGGCTTTCGGTGGGATTCTGCMCATGTCATAAAAGGATATTCAAGAGGAATATAGGATGTGACCCTGCAAGATGTAAAACTCTATTCAGAACTTGACTAGTAAGCAAAAATTACCTGGAAATATTTTGTTTACACTTGATAACTCCTGGTAGAGATAAAAATATTGAATTCTTGAAATGTAACTTAACACATTAAACATATTACAACAGATTTATCAGAAAAAGAATTAAAGACTATTATTAGTCACAACTGCAAATATCTGTAATGGTGGAATGTCTGTATCTGAGTTAACTGACTTCAAAATGGTAGCTCTTATTTAAAGTAGCTTTCAGTGTATGTCTTTCCATGGATTTCAACAACCTTTGGGTCAGACCAACTTTTATTAGAAAGAGATTTAATATCACTTAGTAGAGTAGGACTGAAAAGCCAGGCATTAAGATCTCCTTTGCTTTATCATGACAAGCAGGATTACTTGGTTTAACCAGCAATCAAGATCTAGCCTACCTTAACTAAAATAACTTGAATATTAGCTGCAGAGAAATATCTTTGGTAAACTGAATAGACCAGAATTTCAGGAAGAGAATTGGGGTTTACTTACTCCCACTGAAATAAGCTGAAATATTTGCACTTGGTTTAAATAACACTGGCACTAACTGATCCTTCTCTAGGAAAACGATTAAATTATGCTGCTGACTTTAGTTAGGGCAGAATTAAAGCTGTGTGACTTGGTATAATTGTACAGGTAGGCATTTCAAAAAGAAAGAAGGTTAGATGGCTGCATGAGTTACATGGGTTTTCAAACGGGAACAAGGAAAATCTATGTATGATGGAGAAGAACTATGATTTTTTAAGGATTTCTGACACAGAAATCATTAATATAGCCCTCATGTAGCATATTATCTTTCCTGTGATTGAGTCAGACTGATATCAAAGATACTTTTTTATTATTTTATTTATTTTATTTTATTTTATTTTATTTTATTTTATTTTATTTTATTTTATTTTATTTTATTTTATTTTATTTTATTTTATTTTATGAAGAAAAGCTAATTGATACAGGAAATAAGATGACTAATAGTATCAAGACAGAAGGGTCACCAGAAATAAATCAAATATTAATACCTGACAGGATGTGGCCATCAGTCAGTCCATCACAGGCCATCATGGCCCAGCCAGGATGGGTGCATGAAAGGCAGGTCCTGCCTCTCCAACCTCATCTCCTTCTATGATCAGTTGACCAGCCTAGTGAATGAGGGAGAGGCCGTGGACATGGTCTACCTAGACTTCAGTAAGGCCTTTGATGCAGTCTCCTACTGCTGTCTTTGGAAAAGCTGGCACCTCATGGCTTAGAAAGGTGTATTTGCTGGGTGAGAAAATGGATGGATGGCCAGGCCTAGAGAGTGGTGATGAATGAAGTTAAATCCATCTGGCGACCAGTCACAAGTGGCATTCCCCATGGATCAGTGTTGGGGACAGTCCTCTTTCATATTTTTATTGATGATCTGGATGAGGAGATGGAGTGCATCATCAACAATTTTGCARAGGACACCAAGCTGGGAGGAGTGGTCGATCTGCTTGARGGTAGGAAAGCTCTATAGAAGGATGTGGACAGACAAGATCGATGGGCTGAGACCAACTGTACAAGGGTCAACAAAGCGAAGTGCCAGGTCCTGCACTTCAGTCACAACAACCCCACGCAGCGCTACAGGCTTAGTGCAGAGTAGTGGGAGAGCTGTGTGCCAGAAAAGAATCTAGGGGTGTTGGTCAACAATCCACTGAACATGAGCCAGAAGTATGCCCAGGTGGCCCAGAAGGCCAACAGCAGCCTGGTTTGTGTCAGGAGCAGTCTAGCCAACAGGACTAGCGAAGTGATTGTTCCCCCATGTTCGGAGCTGGTGACGCCGCACCTGAAATTCTGGGTTCWGTTTTGGGCCTCTCACTGCAAGAAAGACATTGAGGCACTGGAGCACGTCCAAAGAAGGGCAGKGAAGCTGATGAAAGGGCCACCAGCAACCTGTCCCAGATCAGTTTTGCACGAGATTCATGATCAAGGGCAAGTTCAAGGGGTTCCTCCTTACCTGCCACCAGTGATTTGGCACAGCTGTTTCAAACCCTACGCCTTCAGTAGACCAGGGCTTGAGAAGGAATCAGATCTACCAATGTAAAAAAGGGCCTGTATAAAACTGTGTTTAAATAGTAGGAAAGAAAAGATGGCCAGATGGCTCATGAGATGGATGATATTTTAACTCTAGGCTCATCTTTCAAATCCAACACATGGTGGTGGTGGTTTTTACCAGGGTTTTCTCTCTTACATTGAGGTCACTTTCTAGTGAACAGGTGGCCACTCCAGAGTATCATTGCTTCCTCCCATCATAGTTACAGTCTCAAAACAGGAATAGCAGAAATATTTTAGAAGACATTAACCTGCTTCTGATAAATTTTCCCTAATTATTCCCTTTAAGTTCAAAAGTAACTTAATTATGAGCAAATGAAGGAATTTGGCCCTGATAATCTTGCTGTCCTTTGTAAGCAGGCTGAGTAATTCAGAGTTTCAAGCTCTCATTTATAGCCAGTACAGATGATTTATCAGGAAGGAAGGATAAAAATTCAGCCTTCCACTGACTGAAGTAACATAAATAGACACATCTAATAGGCGTGATACCAGTGTGCATTGCTTTCTAGGTCTGGCAGAAATGCTTTTGTATCTTGCGACAGTTCTGGGTCGATGCTTCATRTTCTTGCAAGATGTCAAGTTACATTAGATCAGGGATCTCATGTTATGTAATATGATACAAGACACTGTGGCTGAATAAATGATGTATAGAAATATTTCAGTTGTTTCTTTTTCCTCAGAAACATTGCCTGACTTTTGCTTTCTTAAAAAAAAAAAAAAAAAAAAAAAAAAAAAGCAGTGTTGAGATATTGTTTCTGAAAAGCAGACAGACAATTACACACACCCCAAAAAAACCCAAAAAGTTGAGAAACTTTAGTGACTGGTGGAAACATAAAATTAGGGATCTGAACGCAGGACAGTTAGCGTACTGACTAACCACACTAAGCAAACAATATATTTTAATTGCTAAGTGAAGTGCACATATGTAACCTAAACTGTGAAAAGAGCAGCTGCATTAGTGTTACCACACTGATACACAAGCTACAAATCCTGCTGTTGAAACAGGTTATTCATGAACTGCCTCTATGACATACTCTGCCTGTGAAGCTAGTTGGGCTTTAGGGAAAAAAGAACATCTGATGATCTGTTTTTCCTTCTCAGCATTAACCCACTGACATGAAACTGAGATATTTATTTCACTTCTGTTTTTAACATTTGAAGCCTGCTCATGATTTGTACCCATTTATACGCACTGTGCTGTAGAGATGGTGCCTTTTCAACCTACGAAGTTTTCATAATTGAGAATGAATTACATAACTTTTTTTTTAAGATACATGCTATTAAAACCAATCCATATCTTCTCCTATATCCATATAGATACCCGAAAGCTATTCTGCAGTTAATTTTCAGAGTAAGCTTATGCAACAAGTGTCTTGATTCTGTTTTCCTGTGAGTATGAAGTACTGTCATGCAACATTTTTTCCTTTACCTGAACAGTATCACTGCACAAATGACACTCAGACCCAATCAGAGAGCTAAATTTCTCCCTCATATATGAACATGCTACCCTCACTGGCACCCTAAAAGTGCCAGAAGGTGTAAAATAACAGGATGAGAGAAACAGCTTCTATTTTTCAGAAAAGTAACCTTCTCCAGRGGATTTTTTCAGAGACACAAAAGACACCTGACTACATTAAGAATTAATTCTCCCATTAACGATTAAGAAGAATTAGCTATCCAGCAACACTAGGTGCCTGGCAAATTTAGAAAAGGGTAATTTAGAGACAATACTAAGAAAAAGTTCCAAGTTTAGAAGGTCACTCATCTATTAGCTGTGTTYACATTTATACATTCACTGGTGCTGGCAGCTGAGCAGGACGTGGTCATCTCAGTATCTGCAGCAAGCTGGTGCTGCTCCTCAGGACATTAGACAAGCAGGGAATAGCTTGCAGTGAAACCTGCCTTTAGGAGCAACTGAGGCATCATATGCAAGTTGTGGGAGAAAGTCACAACATTAGAATTTTTGAATTATGTTATGTTGCTAGCTAAACATTTCCAAGGGTGTGCTGAGCCTTGAAACACACAAACACACAGGAGGAAAGACATATTTTGTCAGTAAACTTTTTGTAAATGTGGCACTGATATGAAAACATCAGTAGTGAGATATGGCTTAAACGAAAGTCAGTTTTCTGGAGATAAAACAGGCAGTTCACTGAAATACTAGACTTTTGAGGCAAGCAAGTAGTCTTTAATTACAATAAATCTTTGCTGACAGATTTGGTGAAATCTTATCTACATCAACACTGAGGAAGAGGAGAAAACCACTAGCTTTCAGGCATAATTTGGTGTGGCACCAGGAGATGTGCAGTGAAGTTGCGGGTGCAGAGATCCCCAAGCTACCTGTGTGCATGAGAAGTCCATAATGGGAAGCAAGTTAACAGTACATCCACTGCAGCTTGTAGCAGCTTGCTGTACTTTTCCGCTCACTGCATGGATTCGGTCTCATTGCTGGCTCACCCTACCAAAAAGAAATCGGGATGACAACACAAAGTGTCATGCCACTTGGCCCCAGCGCAGATACGCCTTAGGCCTACAAACTGAACTCTGCTGTTATCAGTCAAACACAGGTCTCTTAAGTACGTAACACTTACTTCTGTTTACATTCAAGAAGTCCAAATCTGTCTGCCTGTCTCTTTAGCTTACAGTGACGACTTGCTGATTACGTCAATGAAACATGAGAGGGCTCCACCAGTTCATCAACAAGGAAACAGCAACCAGCTACAAAGACATTGCTCATCCACTTTTCGCAACAGATCAGTCAGGTTTACATTATGGAGCTTGCCTCCACGGGGGGAACTTGTCTCAGACTAGGAAGTGTCTTCCAGGTTTTGATCAGGCTACTTGTTGATTCCAGATGTGCCATGACAGCTGCTTTGCTCAACTTCCATGATGGATAAAATCTTGTGTGTGAAGGGAGGGCTGAGACTTCTCTTYGTTTTGGCCTTGTCCTCCCCCTAAAGGGTTCCTCTGATGAGATGCTGTTTTTTTATTAAGATACATGGTTTTGTACAGATAGTAGTGGTTACTCTCAGGAAAACTATTCTTGGGAAACTAAGCACTCCCTGGGGACTCTGATTCCAGCTTTCAGTTCTGAGAAGGAGAGAGTAGCATGAAGCACAAGGGGAAAGTTCATCAGCTTGGCATAAGAGAAGAAAGAAAGTGTCTATGCATGAATGTGAGTTTAGCTTCTGGATCCCGCATTGCAAAAGAAAAAAAAAAAAAAATCCAGAACAGGATGCTTAATACTTCAGAGCGATCTTAAACTCTGATCTCTGTAGATACCCTTACATGTTTAACATAACAGATACTTGTAAACAGACTATTATTCATATAATCTCAGGGAAGATATCACTCAKCTATTCTGGCCGTTCAAAGTGAGTGGATCTTATTTTTATTCATCTGAGCACAGGCAAAAAACTAGACGTAGGAAAGAAAATCTAACTCCTTTCCACAAGTTTTGCCATGGTACCTTTTAAAATATTTTTAATGTGTTTTTAAATGTATATATTTATATACAAATTTAAATATATAGATTTGTACAAAAATATAAGCCAAAAGGGTCCTTGTCCTTCCACGGACTACAGAGGAAGTTTAGATGATCTGTCAACATCTATGCCACAGCTAAAACCGACAGTTGAGAGTATCATTGATTAATCTGCTTTTTCGTTCCGAAGACTTGAGACTAAAGGAGAATAAAGGCTTATCTCCTTTACAAATGGGCTCAGAAGGAGTGCGGTCTCAGTTGCATCCAGTCAATGGACAGCAGGAACAACAGCCTTCCTGCTTAGTCAGCAAATAGCAGGGAACCTAGGGATTGAYTTTGTTGGCTGTGCTATCTGCCACTTTCTAATCTGGACAAATGGGTCAATGGGTTTCATAACAGAGAGAAGGTCCTATGCCAATATAACAAAACAGTGCAATTTCTAGCATGATCCCGCTGAGAAAACTTAATTCTCTGTGACAGCAAAATAACAATCTATATGCCTRAATGAGATAAAATTGAACTGCTTGCAGAACACTTCCAAATATTTATTAAAAACTCAGAAAGCTGGGGATGCTGTTTTGCCCTAAACCACCATTTTTCCAGACCATTGCACTCTTCAGTTGTGCCAGTGCATTCTCCAGGATTGATCTTTCTTTGGTTCTTTCCTTATAGGGGCAGCATTTGGAGGYCTACATCCTTCTTGCTACAGCACTAGGCAGCTGCTCTCAGGAACTACAGATCTTGCAGATCCCATATTMAACTCCATTCTGTAAGTGATACCAGCCTTCACAGGGTTTGATTACTTGAAGACATGAACAACCAACTGCTGGGAGATTCTGTTAAGAAACATAAGGCTAGGTGAGAGGCCTCATCAACTTTATATCTAGCATCAACTAGATATAAACCTACATACCTAGATGTGCAAGGAAGTACTTGGACTACCTCTGCAAAGGAAGCAAGTTAGATCTTCTTACTCATCTGTTCTTTGTCCATCTGTAATAAAATCTCCAAGGACAAAATCAGCTTTCAGAAGTTTCACTTGGAGGAATATCTGCAATACAGCACTCTTAAATGTATTTTAAAAGAATGACTCCCACTCCCCTCAAAAATGTTTCAAGTAATACGGTTCTTCTGGGCACCACAGAAAACTCGTCCTTTTAAAACTTACCCTCTTCTCCCTCTCAACATCAAAACCCACAACAGGATCACAGTATATTTAAATGTCGTGCAGCCTATAATGCACAGACACAACAGCAAGCTTAAAGACAAAATAAAATGAACAAAGAATATTTTCTTTGAGGGAAAACTCCTTCAAAAAAGGCAATTGAAAATCATGGTGTCTGTAACCTGAAAAAAAGATATATCAACAGCTTTTGCTGCAGTCATACAAAGGCCTAGGGAACGCGGAGTACTGAAGTGTGGACTGCTGGTTTGGTAACACCATTTGCAAGTATTCTCTGTGTTTGTAAAAATTACAGCACAGAAGCTACACATTACTAGAAAGCTGAAGTTGTTGAAGAAAACATAACATTTTGGTATGGCTATTATAACTTTGATATAAAAGTCTACATGAGCTCTTCTAAATCAGAAAGATTAAATTTGAAATTATTAAAATTCACATACCAAATTTTGTGTGTTTTTTTCCTGTAGCCAAAGAACTAGAATGATAAGTGATGAACACTGATTCTGACACGAGAATAGAGTTTCATGGCAGATAGAGAAAATCAGAAAGTGTAAGGTCATCAGGACTGACAACACCGAGTATTTTTGTTTGGTTGTCTTTTCTTTTTCAGCTGTTCAGTGTATATTTTTTGCTGTATTTTTTTGGATGCAAAATTATTTTGGCCAACCTTCAGGTGCATCTACAAAATGTTCCCTGAATATGTGTGATTGCTCCCACCTTTCCAGATTCCTAAGTAGACAGCTAATCACTTGTATAGAGTAGACAGAGCTCCTCTGATTGTGAGTCCTTCTAGTCATGCACCAGATGACTTCAAAATACAGCAGGCAAGTTTACTTGTGAAGTAAACTAACTCATGTAATTATGTACAGAAAACATGAGGAGGAAAAGCATCCAAATCTGCTTCTTCGAGGTCATAGTTTTGTTAAAAGTCAACAAAAGGAACAATTCCAAATTGCTATCTTTCTTTGGTACTGCCTTCTCTTCAGAAGTAGACCAAGTGCCTTCTGCCTGGTGGGATTCAAAGCAATTWAAAAAATACACACAAAACCCCAAGCCTTCATAACCAAAATTGAATTTATGCTGTCCTAATACAACCCAAAAAAGACTAAATCAGAGCAGCATGTGGCAGTCATGCTCCTCAGAAGTTTGACCAGTTCATGCTGTTGGAAAGGATAAAACCCAGAGGAGAAGGCTGAGCTGTCACACTATCACAGACCTCAGTGGTCACCATACCTAGCGCAGAGCACCCTCCTCTATTGCCGATTTCCACCATTAACACTTTCCCAGCAGGGTGCAATAGGTGTGATAATTCTACCTGCTCAGAATAAACAACCTCTCCGTGCTAATGAGGTTGCACATGCATTGGCAGAAGCCTGCAGTGGGTCTTGGATAATGAACTAAATGATAATGTGCTGTGCTGTAAAGGAGGACTTTTAAAAATAAAATCCACATTTAGAAAAGTAAATGGAATATAAAGTGCTTGAAGTTAAGCATTCTTTAAGAGCAAAATAATCATGGCTTCGGTTTTCCTTCCCTTAACATGGGGATAACGTTACATAGTCATTTACTGAATTACTACAGGATGTTTAGATGACAGTCTCTACATTAAGGCCCAAGAGCGTTATTTTCAGTCTCCCTCCACACAATATGCAGTGCAAACATGTCCTGTCTATAGTACTGCACAGTCAAATCTGATCTAAAAAAAAAATAAAAGCAGAGTGATCAAGCACACTTCCCAGCTGTACCACTGGGTCAGTAAGTGAGAAGTTAAAATAAGAAGTTCATTCAATAAAATATTGATTCTGGAAACAGATTACAGGAAATCTTACCGTACCACTAACTTAATTTATGAGTATTTATATTACAGGAATTATACCGATATATCAAACACAATGCCTTCAACCTTAGTTCAAAAGAGAATTTTATCTCTAAGCTTTAGCAACAGGACTGAAAATAATTCAGATTATATGGGCAGCATTTTAGCAGCCCATTTTCATCTTCTTTAAAAGCAACACTCTAATGCGTGATCGTTAAGGATCAAGTTGGGATTATGTGGAGAATGTTAAACATATACCAAATAATACATCTGTTTTGAATAAAAGATGTTGCATAGAGTCCCAGTTCATTTCTGTTCAACTCTTTGCTGTACATGTTATAGCTGCTAAGTGAAACCATGCATCAGATAAATACATCACTTAAGCAAAAGATTGCTAATCAATTGCCAGATATTTTCAGAAATATGTGGGTTGAAATAGTTGGAAAAGAAAAAATGAGCTTCAAAAAAAAAAAAAAGTTTCATGTTCTTTCACCTCTGAATTGATGGTCTCCCATCTGGTGCTAGATGTGCCTGCAAGACTTGTTTTGCAGATCTGCCTGTTGGTCTCCAGCTAATAGGTTGCTCCCAATAAATGAACCACCAATATTTGATTGATGCATCCTGTTTGATGCACCTATTTGACTGATGCATCCTACAGCTCTAATACAGTTTTGGATATTGAACTAAGCAGCTAGCTTGTCAGAAAGTAGAATTCCTGTTCTTTCTGAAATTCTGATACACTGATATTTTAAGAAAAATCTTCAACTGGAATGGGAAACAAATCTTTCCACGGCATACAGATTGCCAAAAACACTACATTTGACTCACTAATAGTTTCACTTCAATAATGTCAAAACATTACACTATAACATACTGTTTTTAAATATCTCAGTTTTAAAATCACTATTAGTAGGGCTAGTTACCAATATTTAAATAAAACAAATATTTTAAATATTATTCAAACAAGTTTTTGGCACGTTCTCTCCATAGAGTGCATAACCAGAGAGGACCCCACATAGCATCAAGGTGTGATGCTCGCATATTCAGACCGTTTCCTCCTCTGGTAACTCTCCCCCAGCCCCTTTCTTCTTGGGAGCTGGCCTCATGTCCGAACCTGCTGCCCAGTCCTCTGAAGAAACCCATAAGGAAGCCCAGGTATTTATCTCAGGTGCAAACATGACAAATACAAATCACAGTCCAGGTCATACTTCTCTTCAAGGACAATGGGAAAGAAGTCTCTTTAAGGAAATCAGTATTTGGGATACACCTGAACTTGCCACCCACATGACTCCTCCAAACTCTTGGCCCTACACCTGCCCCCTCACATACACACCTCTCTACCTGGCATGGCAATGCCATATCCCCTTACTCCAAGGCTCCACTGTCTTTGGGGTCATCGTCCCCTCTTCTTTAGAAGAAAACCCTCTGAATAYGGTATTGACAGTTTCCTCCAATCTCCAAAGAAGGACTAAGCCCATCCCTTCCTTTCTTATCCCAGGGTCAAAAGACAAGCTAGACCAAGGGATGCCCTGATGCTGTGTGAAGTTGAGGACCTTTAATGCTATCTTGGGTGACTTTCTTAGGGGAAAGCCCGCCTCAGATTTTTCTCTTGAGCCTCCCTGGCCATCTCCTGCACAGTACTATTGTAAGCCTCAACTGCTAAAACTTGGGAGAAGTTCTCCCTCTTTGCTTTTTCTCCTAATTTCCTCTCTTTATCCCTTTCGGGGTGGAGTGGATATATGAAAAGAACATTTAGTTTTTGTTTTCCTAATGGAGAAAGAGCAGCAGAAATAGCTGCCCAACAGAAGCCTAGAGAAAAGTTTAATATCAGTGCAAATATTACAGAGATGTTTGCTTTGAATATTCAAACATCCTCCTACTATCTCCAGTTCAGGAGCCTCCTGATCAAGAGATTTTTTCTATGTACTCAGAAACTCAGACTATATTTGACAGCCTCTACTTCTTGTATTGGAGAAACAAAAGCAAACAAACCAGTAAACAAAAAAAAAAAAAAAAAAAAAAAAAAAAAAAGTGATCCATCCCTCTTCAGCTCCTTCACCTTCTCACTCCAACAATATCACTGTACCATCACCTCTTTTCCATACTGGACAACTTATTTTGGACAATTTAGGATGCCTGTTTTTGATTAAAGAGCATCACAGTTGTGTTTCTCTCAACCACAGTCCAAGCCTTCTCACATTCGCACCAGGAAGAATGAGCAGCCCCATGAGCCCACACACACTCACGAGTTCTGGAGCTGCCGGCTCCCAGGAACACACGAGCACTCCTGTATCAACCCACGTCAGAGACAACACTTGGTCAAAGCACACTCCTCACCTGTCACCCGGACTCATCCTGGACTGACCTGCAAATATTTCCTCACTGCTGTAATTCTCTGTCGTTTTCTGATAACCTAAGGCAGATGCATGTGACGACAGGAAAAATACTTTGAACTTGATATACTTCCGTATTAACCCTTTTTTTTTTTTGGATTCCTTTAATGCAATTGTAAAGCAGACACACACTTACTCCCTATAGTATGTTAACATTATTTTCAGTCTCACTGTATTCTGGCTGTAGAACCAAGTCCTTTTTAACACAAGGAGCAACCCTCCTCTCATAGACGCTCCTCAGAAGAGAGCTGCCCGCACAAGGCTCTATACACTGAGTGTTTCTGAGGTAAGAAAGATCTTGTCACATCAGAAGATCTTCCTGCAGCCGGTTGAAACTGGCACACACAAGAAACATAACTTCCAGAAATGAATTTGATCGTGGGGATATTTCAAAAGGAGTCTTCCAGTCAAAAGGGCTTTTCCAGTCCAGTCCAGTCTTACCAGCCCTGTAATCTATTCTTATTTCTGGTCCTAGCATGATGTCAGTATCTTGTTCTCCCCTTCACTATCAACCAACATAAATCCATATTACTGGCCAGAGCAAGCTTTACCCTAGGATGTGTCTACAGCTACAGCCGCCAATGGGTAACACCAGCACAGCCATAAGAGAAATGCTCTTTGATGGAGGTGCAAGGCCTGCCCGCCCAGGGAGGTTTTGTGCCGCTGGGGTTGCACTAGCCCCTGAACACGACCTGTGCATTTGGCAGCAGCTCTCTCCTGCCAGCACAGCTGTGTCCACCCCAGCAGCTCTGCTGCCAGAGCTCCACTGGGTTAACTGCTCTCCAGGCCCAAGCTAATAACGTTCTAAGAGCGGAAATGCCTCATGCAGGCCTGATCCAAACATTCCCCAAATTTAAAGCACTGATCTAAAAGCTTGGATCCCGCTGACTGTATTGTGGGACTATATTCCTTGCTTGCACATGAATTACAATAGGTTAATTCACATCCTCAAAAAAAAAAAAAAAAAAAAAAAAAGGTGCCTTTGCCAGTGAGTTGGCATATTTATTTTGTAGTTTTTGCTGTAAACAATCCGAATAGGAGATTTCACCACTTTGTCTTCTAGTTTTCTAGGACTACCTAGAGAACCCATGCGGGTAACAGTCAGAGGGAAAGAGGAAAGAAGAAATAAGAGGAACTGCTATCTCCTCCTATTCATCCACACAGGCCATGCGCTCTGTGTACTTTCATGGAAAGTGTCCAGAAATCTTTTWATATGAGGCAGGGCAATTATATTAAAACCCCATATGTTGTTAAAATTTTGAGTTTAGTCTTACTTGAAATTATGTTTAAAAATGCAGAAAGTTCACCTTTTTCTAGCAGTGTCTTTAGTAATGTGGTTTCTAGGTCCCTCTTCCTTTGCAAAAGCAACAGGAAGCAACAGCTGTAGGAGAACTGTCCCCCAGACCTCTGCCAAACCCAGTGAAACAAGAAGTAATCAAATGCAGCCAAGATGAAAAAAAAAAAAAAAAAANAAAGAAAAAAAAAAGAAACCTCTCTACATTGCTTAAGCGGGAGTAGAGGGCAGAAACAAAATTTCATTAACACAGTCATAGCTGTTAAAACGGAGTACAAATTACAGGTACTGTAGGCAACAACATATTCAACACAGAGTCAAGCAGCTTTGTATGAGGCAGAATGATTCATTTTGCTTTGTAATACAAATAAATATCACGATCAGCTGAAAAGCCTGGGCCAGGTACTTGGTGATAGGCCTCTGACCATACTGCTGTGATGAGGTGAGCCTCTGTCTCTCTCTTCCTTTGCTGCATTTAGGTTTAATCCTAGATGATCCAGATCAGGGGCAGCTGAAACCCAGATTAGATACCACTCCCATTTGAAATATAAAAACCAGAAAATTAGATTAGTGTATAGTAGAAGCTTGTGTAACAACCTAAGCCCATCTAACTGACTAAAGAAGGTTAAAGAAATCGCAGCAAATAATGCAGAAGAGATTTAGCTGGGAAGATGTTTTTGTCAGGCTTGTGGATCCTTTACTTATTTCCCTAGTTTCTTTTACAAGTTTCTTGTCTTAGACCTCTTAATAAGTTTTCTTTAGAATTTAAAGAAAAAAAAATCTCAGGAATCAACATTATTCTCTGGGGGTTGTTTGAGGCAATTCTAATTTTACAGTTTCCTCTTGACATTGGATAAGGATCTTGGATAGTGTCAGACATTGGGTATGTGTTTAACATCTTGACCCTGGAACACCAAGTTGTCATAGCTACCTTGGATGGTTTCTAAACATGACCAAATCCACAGCAGAATCCTTCCCAAGTTTAAAGGGCTCTTTTGCAACACTGGTTCTGAGCGGTTCAAAGAAAGTCTCACTGATTCATCTATATCTATCTCTACAGCTGATATGAAGAAAAAAAAAAACAGTCACAAAAATCAGAAGGAGGCTTATTAGAGAAGGGAAGGAGTGCAGGACTGCTAGAGTGAAGAGTGTTCCTCAAACACTACATTTTCATGCTCAGAGAGGAATTTCCCTTTAAAAAACAAGACTGTGCATGACTTCACTTGTAGGTAGATGGTTTACCATTGTTCTTTTAAATACAATATTTACAAATTTATAAATTTAAAAATTATAAAATAAGGTGTAGTGGGAGTAAATGAAAAAGAGAATACAAATCAATCAAGAAAGAAAAAAATATCTTCTGAAACAGGAAAATGGTGCAATGCTTTGATGCAGTCTGTAAAATAAATTCTAGTTTGGTTACATCAGAGTAAAACAGTAATAAGTTCATCAATTCCAAAGAAGCTAAACTGAAGTTATACCAGTACAAAAACTAGGTCTTTAATTCTCCTATAAGTTAATCAGAATCTTAGTTCAGCAGCTCTTTTCCTCTGGAGTCATGTGGAAGACTAAGCCAGCTTCATCTGGGCCTAAAGATGGAAGAATGGTTTAGCCATCTTTGACTTCACGGCAATAATGCTACTTTGAACACACAGTGCAATATTCTCAATTTTCTAAAACAGAAGAAAGCAACCTTCTTAAAATTTTGTTTCACCCTAGATCTTCAGCAAATCTCCCTTCTCTTCCAGTTTCAACAGAAGATGCAGCAGCAGAATAAGCTGTGAGCTKTTAAGAGTGTGGACTGTTGATTTAAAGGGTAATTGCAGAGTAGATAAAGAATATCTAAATGGAAATAAAATTGAAGTAATTGTTGAAGAGCTCATTCCAAGATAGATTCCAGGAACCATAAAATATTGCTATTGAGATAACAAATAAATAAATAAATAAAATAATAATTAAAATAGCTAGGCCTATTCTAACTAAGAGACTGGTCCAGATCACCTCCAAAAGGTCCCTTCCAACCTAAATTATTCTATGATTCTAAATTCCATTGTATTTTTCATGTAAACATATTTGTTAAAGAGTTCTCTAAGTGATATTGATTGGAGGGATATTTATTACTATTACTACTATAGCAAAACGACATAGAAATTATCATAGCRAGATTTACTTCCTCAGTCATACAGACAGTAACGTATGTATAATTCAAAACAAGTCTGCTTAGAGAAATACGTAACATATAACTTGAGATATTTGCCTGGGCACACTCCATTGATGCAACACCACATTTTGCTCAYGTATGTCATTACTTCTCAAATGGAGTGCTCTTGTTGCATTCCARAAGATTCAAGGAAACAATGTTTTTGAAAGCAAAAATTTATGAATATTACACAGGAAGAGCTCTTCAGAAAATGTTCTGGTGTATAACTTCTAGGAAATTTAGTCTTAATGTGGGGTACGTATCCCTCATGAACAGGGCACTTAACTTTTATTGCCTTGTTGGTTGAGTTAATTGTGTTATAACTGCTAGTAATTTTTCAACAAAACAGGAGAGTACTTTACCGTATTTTTTTTTTCCTTCTGCTCCACTGAAGTGCCCTGGAAAGTATCATAAATGTAGACAGAGAATCATTGTTAAATTGAGACATTTGTGTTCATAAGTTCACTCTTAAAAAAAATGCTGTAAACCAATAATAAAGTGCAGCATTAGGCTGACATATAAGTGGAATTTGCCTCAGTAAGTAATGAGAAGAGAAATATTTTGACAGCTTTAGGTTCAGATGCAAGTTAGGTGAATAACAAATAATAAGTAAAGTTTTTTGTACTGATTCTCTTACTAAACTCAAGTTACTTGAGAGTGCTTCAGTTACAAGTATTAACACTATTAAGTGAGGTATTAAAGAAGTGCAACTACAGGAGAGTCATGAAGATGCCACTGTGCCTAGGGCATATGTATAGACCCAGTCCTGCATTACTTACCTAGCTGRAAACCCCACTGAGATTTTGGGATGTGCACTTCTATAGCCACTTCCTTTGAATTCCATCCAATATCCGCGTATAGAATTCCCTTTTCTGTCAAGGAAAAGTAAAAATGGTTAAAAATACTTTTTTTAAGTAAAAATGTGCTATTTTCCACTAATTTGAACTATAAACGAAATATTCCCCTCACTACCATTAGAATATGTCCAAAGAGTGCAATTTGTACAATTATGGAGACGCGTAGTGGAGGCATCTGATTTGGTTGGCCGTTGCAGTAAAATTCACCTAACTTTGATACCAAGCCCATTCTTAGACCTTCACGCAAGTTTCTGAGTCAGCAGGAGTTTCGTTCCCCAAGGCCAGGAAGGCACAAATGGCTGTGATCACTCACAGTAATCACTTGCTGTAAATGTTTATGCTCACTCCTCCCCTGAAGAGAGACTGAACTGTATTCCCCAATTAAAGGCAGGTATCCCTAAGCACGTTCAGGGAGCAATTACAGTCCTTTTTCAYTTCTCTTACTGGAGGAACTAAGCTGCTATTGAATTAGAGGGTATTGAGCTTCTGCTGACAGTTATTCTCTATCAGCTGGGACTACCATTAACCCACAACAGGTGAAACACTGATCTATACAGTATCATCACTGTCCTAAGAGATGACTAATTAAGGTTTCATTCAGGATCAAGCCCTAAGTACAAACAGAAGTGTGTCAGCTGCTCTTAAACGTAAAATTATATAAATATTTTCCATTTTGCCTGCTTTCATCATGGTAGCATTTTTTTTTCATCTAAGAAGCACACGATTTATGACAGAAAGATGTCTTTCCTTCAAACAGTTTTATAGCTTGATGTTTTGGGCTTCGATTTCCCTTGCACTACAGCTTTAGGCATTCTTCAGACATCAACTTCTTACAAGGAGCAGCAGAGATTTCCTGAGGTAACCAAAGTCACCTTTCTCTCCAAGCTGTATACTGCCCAACCTCGCTTTTATTCCTTTGTATTTTTGTCTCTCTGACAGTCATCTTCACCTACAATTTAAAAGACARGCATGCCTTGCCTCAGCTGAGGGCAACTTACTCTCAATGCTGGGGCACTACACAGGATGCTGGGGAAACACCACCTGTAAAGACAGTTCCTGTCCTGAAGAGCTTCCATCGAGTGACAAGACGCCAGTTAGAAACAACCACTGTGACAGGAATACACAAAGTGAAGATCAGATCTTGCAGTTTTTGGAGGTCCCAGAGGCAGAAGACTTTGTTCAGCTGGAGAAGGAGGAGGCCACCTCCTCCCCTTTCCCTCTTCCCTSTTCGTACAGTCCCTCAGCACTCCAGGGATATTTTGATTTTAGCTTAGCTGCCCTGCAGTACAGCTAAGCTAAAAGGCTCCATRAGAAAACACTGCTGGAACATATGTGCTCTGCCTCATGCAGCTGAAGAGTTAAAATTATTTTTGTAAATACTGTAATACATGAAAGCTGTGAACACCCAACTGTAATGTCAGACTTCCAAATTTTATAAATATATTTGTCTCTCGCATTAGTAAATGTTATTTGAACAAAAATAGCACATTGTAACAGCCTAACAAGAAGCAGTCTTTCTGATGATGTTGGAAATTTCTTTGCTCCACTGCATGGAAATGTTTAAGACTTAAAAGATTTATATTACAGCATAGCATTTAAAATGGCCCAGTCTTGTTTCCAGGGAGGCCAAAGAGGGTTTTGCCATCAACTTCAATGGAAATGGCATAACAGCCAAGATGCATTTTAATTTTATTTATCCATTTTGTTCTGAGAGGGCAGAAGAAAGAAAGAAAGAAAGAAAGAAAGAAAGAAAGAAAGAAAGAAAGAAAGAAAGAAAGAAAGAAAGAAAGAAAGAAAGAAAGAAAGAAAGAAAGNAGAAAGAAAGAAAGAAAGAAAGAAAGAAAGAAAGAAAGAAAGAAAGAAAGAAAGAAAGAAAGAAAGAAAGAAAGAAAGAAAGAAAGAAAGAAAGAGAGAGAGAGAGAGAGAGAGAGAGAGAGAGAGAGAACCAGGCATCATTCATTTCCATGGCCAGCCATTAACCTCAACTGAGACCACTTATAAAGGCAAATATAAGTAGGCTCTGAATACTGCAGTTCTGCTATCCACAGATTCATAGGCCTAGAGAAACACAGCATGTCACTGAATTTATTATTGCAAAAGTGCAGTTACTTTTTAGCATTCTTTTCTGCAATATGTAGGACATATAACCTTATTTGCTCTGAGATGAACTAGTAAGCAACAAAAGCTGGTCCTTTAAGGGGACTGGAATATTAGTAAATTCAGGAGCCTTTGGTAAGTTTTCTTTTTTACAATTGATAAATATCAAATTCACTAAAAAATACACTAAAAAATGTGGCCATAAGTTACTAAWTTTTTTTTTAAATAAGGACAAACGTTATTTCTTTCAACTGATTTTCCCACCAGCCTCTTGTGGTTTTTTGATAGTTTGCTTTCTGCTTGCTTTTTAAAATGTTTTAGATTATGCATTTCACCCCTCTGTTTAGCCTTAATGACAGGCAAATAGTAAAACCAAATTTAGCTTATTGATAAAAAGCCACAGGAAACATTAAAATTATGTGTACCAATATAAATTTTGCTCTTTCTCCTTCTGTTTACTTTTTTCCCCTCTCCTGTCTTTTAGGCAGTTATTTTTCAGTTGCTGACTTGGACTTTTATTTAAACTTAAACATTAGCTATTCTGAAACCATATTTTCCCCACAAATCTAGAAGGGAATAATAATATGAATTCTAAATTTAATATTCTAAAATAGAATATTAAAAAAAAAAAGAATTTATTGTTCTAGGCATTATTTCGAATTATAAATTGAGTCAGAAAGTACCTAGTGTGCATATGCACATTGCCAGCACAAATAGCTTCTTGATCTAGCTGGGTATTATTAGATGGTATGGTAACAAAAAAATACATATATATATATATTTGTATCACTTATCAGTGAAGGGAAATTTCTGTGCTTCCTAGAAAGGTTTATTAGTAAAATGTCTGAGCACTTCGTAAATGTGGTCCCAAGCACCATACGACRACTTGAAGCTCCTGATACCAACATTCAGGCCTCTTTTCTCTCCAGTAGGTACACAGAGATCATTTTGGAAGTGCCCCACTGTAGCTTTCACACAAGCACATTTCAGAAAGAGTAATGGGGAGGGAGACACGACAAGCAACTAAATTGCCTTCCTGGATCTTTCAAGCAGGAGTTGATGCTCTAGGACTCAACTGCTCCTCATTGTCCGAGTTACAACTTTTGGAGGGAGATTGCTAAARTAAATAAAACAGACACGTACGAAGACTTGCCCACCTGCTCTTTGTATCAGATATTTCTCTGTATCAGGACCGATATATACTCATATAAAGAATGAATAAAAGAAGATGCACTGAAAATATTTCCAGATGGCCCTCCTGATTTAGAAAGAGAGTAAGAAAAGAAACAAAAAAGGGTGTAGCTGCTGTTTAAGGTTTGTATCTCTCAGATCTTCTGTTCTTTCCCAGGTGCAGGTACCWGGTGCCAATCACACTGCACCGCGCTGTGCCTGCCGCTACGCACAAGGCAGCGGGGAGCGCTGGAAATGAAGGCTCTGCCACCAGCAGCATCACCCCAACCACAAAGACACGGGASCAGTATCGGGCACAAACACCCTACACTCGCAACCTGTCCCTGTTTCCTCACTCCCTTTCAGTTTCCTCACCCCTCTGCATTAAAAACTGCATCCATGCAGCGTTAACACAGCAAGGCCGTTTCTGCACCTTGTAGACAGAAACGTGAGCAACACAGGTGCCAAAGTGAAATCGCTCTGACCCTTTCACTTGCTTATTCCCCCGGCGTTCAGCTTCGACGTTGCTCTCTTCGGAAAGCCCTAAGTGACCCTCGGAGCTCAGCCGCAGCCAGACAAACTTTTATCCCAGACAATCGCGAGGGAAAACACGGCAGTGCCACCGAGACGTGATGCGGGGCCCTAATGAGGGCCGAGCTGGCAGAGGGAGCTGGAAGCGTCGCGGGGCTCCTCGGGCCGCGGCTGCGGGAGGCTCCAAGCCCCGGGAAAGCGCCGCCGTGCCAGGGGGGCAGCGCAGAACGAAGTCACAACGACAGCAACAATGATAACCGTGATTTTAAAAGGCTTTCGGAGAAACTTGCTGGAATAGCGTATTTTTAAAGGAAATAGTAAAAGTGTAAATGTGGGGGGGGGGGGGAAGAAAAAAGAAAAAATATAGAAAATAAATAAAGATGCCACCAGGGCAAGAGACCGAAGAGTTAATTCGCAGCAGCCCCTCAACGCCCCAAGGCCAGAGYCGCCGCCGGCAGCGGCCTGAGGAAGGGGCCCGGCGCCCTCTGCTGCGAGAGAGCTCCAGCAGTGGAAATTTCCTTTGGAAAGCGGCTTTGTTGGGAAGTTCAGCCTCGTCCCGGCGGTGATGGGCGCCCCGCACCCGCGCAAGCGGCGCCTTGCGGGGGAGCCGGGGGAACGGGACCCCCCCCGCCTTGCTTCCCCTCCGCTTTGTTTGCGCTTGTTTGCTTTATTCCGGATCCCAAGCCTCAAGCTGGCAGGAAGAAAGGCTGGAAATAAATAATAATCGTGATAATAACCAGGCAGGACGCGGCAGCACCGCAGCCTGCTCGGRCTTTCCACGGTCACAGGGGTTCCGGCGGGAAAGGCTGTATGATATAGACAGTGCTCAGCCTATATGATATATACAGTGAAAGAGGGCGGGGGGCCGGGTCCGAGGGCGGCCCCTGTCCGGGCGACCCCCGCGTTTTCGCCGCCCCGCGAGCCAGAGGGTCTCTCCGCTAGCAGCGGGAAAAGCGCGTTTTGGGTTAATTCCACCCGGCTTTAAAAAGGGAGCTGGAGTGGATTACAAAAATAAATAAATAAATAAGAAGAAGAAAAAAAGAGCTGTAGGGAGCTACTTTTTAAAAGCAAATACACACATGCCAAAAGTAAGTGAATAAATAAAGCCTACCTAGGAACGAAAAGGACGGAGACAATCAAAAGAGCGGGCAAAGCGCATAGGATTATTCCTCTAAATACCTGCTAGAGAAACGCACCTTGGTTTTAACTAAGGAAAAAAAAAAAAAAAAACAGAGAGAAAAAGAAAGAAAAAGGGGGAGGGGGAGGAGGGAAGGGTGGAAGGAAGGAGAGCGGGAGCGCATGGGGACAACGTCCCCGGTCTTCTTTCCCAGCTGTTTCTCGTTCGTTCCTAACGCCTGGGAACAACTCAAGTATTTATTTATTTATTTACTTACTTATTTATTTATTTATCTATCTATCTATCTATCTATTTATTAGTGATCCGGGCAAAACCCACGTCGCATCTTTCGCCCGCAGCGGGCAGCTTTGCGGTGCGGGGACCGGAGCGGGGCTTTCGCTTCCTCGCCGCCTGCGCCTCTTCCTTGCCTCCTCTCGCTGCGCACGGGGCAGCGGGAATTCGGCTCCCCCGTCCTCGCTGAGGGACAGGGGGTGACATTAAAAGCCCCAAGGGGAGGGGGCTCGAGCAGGTGCTTTGGCCCTCGCTGCGGGGCGCGCGGCGGGAGGCGCCGGGACTGGAGCAGCGAGTGCCCGGGGGGCGCCCACCCCGAGGGCTGCGACGCTTCTTCCCGCGGGAATAAATAAATAAATAAATAAATAAATAAATAAATAAATAAATAAATAAATAAATAAATAAATAAATAAATAAAATGGAATAGAATAAATAATAGAAAAGCAGCAGCAGGGTTTTGCTATAGAAAGCCGGCCGGTCCCTGCTGGCAGCGGGTGACGCTCCACGCCGCAGCGGCTGCGCTGCCCCGGAAGGGCGCGGAGTTTATTTTTGCTTTTGCTTTTCACTTCGGGGCCCGCTTCGCCCCAGCCCCTTGCCGCCGCGTCCGCGCAGGACGGGGCACGTCGGAGGCACCGTGTCCCGTTAGCGGGGCGCGCGGGAGGAGCGCGCAGGCGGCCGCGGCGCTCGGGGTCCCCGCGGCTACGGGRGCGCTCCCCGCGCAGCAGGGCGCAAGCCCGGCGCTGCTTCCCGTTCCACTGCGCGGCAGAAGCGGCTCCCGCGGCTTCCCGCGGGGAAGCGGCGTTATTTGGAAGCAGGAGCGAAAGGGGGAGATGCGGGGGGGGGACCATGGACGCAGGCGGCGGCTCCGTGTCGGGAAGCTCATGGGCGTTGCGGGTTGCCACGTTTAATCGCCGTGGGCTGCGCTGCCACCGTTAGTTTTAAATCGTAAGCATGTAAATGCAGGGACTAACTGCAAGACCATATCGGAGTTCATGAAAAAAAAAAAGGGGGGAAAAAAAAAAAAAAAAAAGTAGAAAGTAGAAGCGCACTCCCAAAAACGGCTGGCCTCTTACGTGGAGCTCTGTTGATACTAAAAGATACAAAAAGAAAAAAAAAAAAAAAAAAAAAAAAAAAAAAGAGGGGATGGGGAGAAACCAACGTCCCCAGGCTCGGTGTGCAACACACGATGTTTCTGAAAATGCGGATCAGATAATTGGCTCTTTTATTTTGCAATATTAAAAAAGAGGTTGAAATTGAAGGAGTTAAAAGATCTGCGAGTAACGCGTTCCTGTAGATGCAAAAGAACAATTAAAATACGATCTCAACAGTCTAAGAAACAACCATTTAGCTAGGAAGGCCACTCTAGCTATTATTTTTCCCTAATGGGAAATAATTGTTTTTTAATGAAATGGCCTTGCAACAGAGGCTCCGCAAAACAAGATTCCCCTATTTTGGCTACGACTATTTTTTTTTTCCAATTCTGGCTCCTGCTGTTTTTGTTTATCCCCCATTTCGTGTTCGTGTTTATTGCTATTTATAACAATTTCTTGGAGGGAATAATAATAATAATAATAATAATAATAATAATAATAATAATAATAATAATAATAATAGCCCGAGGGGACGAGGGGCCCGGCCGTGCTCCCTCCCTAAAGCCGAAGCTGGTTTAGGTGGGCGCAGGAGGAGGCCCCTGCGGGAGTCGCCGCCGGGTGCCCCCGGTTGAAGCGCGGCGCTTGTAGATCCTGCAGCGAGCGGGCGGGCGCCACGCTCAGCGCGCATCGTCCGTCCAAGGAAACGGGCAGGAAAAGAGGGAGAGGGAGAGCGAGACGGAGAGGGGAGGGCGGCTCGGCGGCGGGCGGGGGTCCCGGCGGCTTCGCCCGTGGGGGGCACCGGGCTGCGGCTCGGAGGGGCAGAGGCCGCCGGGGCCGCGGGCGCCCCGCGAGGCTCCGCTTTGGCTCGTAACGCTGCCCAGTTCCCTGCGGAGCTGGCGACTTAGTGGTGCGCCTGAAACCTCGTGGCCCTTTCCAGGCGCTCTGCGCTTCCCGGCCATGTAACGCACTGTGTGAGGAGCGAGGGAAAAGYCCCGCGCGGGGCAAAGCTGCTCCAAGAGGCACACGCGCTCGAGCTCCCCATTCATTTATCATAGACGGATAAAAAAAGGTGTTTCCCCCCCGGCTGAGCACGCGCCAGTCCTCTGGATCCCAGTAGGAGCTGCTGTGTGCCCAGCCCTTAAGAAGCAAGACCGGCTCTCGGGAAAGGTCTAAGGATGGAGTTAAAGAGCCTAGTTTTTAAGCAACCACATTAGCAGACAAGCCCTGCTTCGTTGCAGTCCCCCGCGCCGAAGTGGGCATGAGCAGATGCGAGCCGCGTAGTAAGCGCGTGAGGTTAAAGCGTAAAAATGTGGGAGAAATGACGACAGGGGCTGTTAGCCCAGGGGCAGCTGCCCTTCACACCGCGCTCTGCACGGTCTCTGTTTAAGCACTGCGAGCCTATTCCCGGCATGGCTCTAAAGACGCATATTCGGGGCGTTAAAATCGTCTGTAAATCGCTACACGATCGGGAGCTACCCGGGGCAGGAGAAAGGGGCATCGCCCGAGCAATAGCACGGGAAAATAATGGGGTAAAAAATACACCAAGTTCGACACGGACGAAAAACTTCATCTCTGTGCGAGTCTGGCCTGTGCAAAATAGCAGCCTTTTGCTCCGAGGTCGCTCGTAAATAAATCAAGGCCCCCGAGAGCTTTAACTGCGCTGTGGCCGGAATCGTGTCCCGAGCCTCGTCCGCATCTTGCAAAGGCCCTAAAATAATTTCTGCCCCCGTGCATGGGCTGCGCGAAGCTGCGGGACCGGCACCGGGGTTTGCTTTCCTGGTGGGTGAACTGGCTGGTTTGTTGTGTTTTTAACGACAACAGAACTAAAGGCAAAACATCCCTCTGTTACGACCTCAGAAAATTAAAAGGTGACTAATAATAATAGGACAGGGATCTGCAACACAACCCTACGTGTTCCTAATTACTGCGCCGAATTGTTTTTTCTCTCCCACCACGTTACCACCACGGAGGGAATGAAGCTCTTGTTTTTGTTTTTGTTTTTTTTTTCCTCATTTCTTTTTTTCTTGTCTGCAGTTTATTTTATATTTCCTACATCAGACGTGTCTCTGTACTAGGCCTCTTACAACCTCCTAAAATATAAAGTAGTTCAGTGTTTAAAAAACAGGTATACCAAGGACTGAGATATTTTGACTGACACTTATGTGATTAAAACTGCATCTTTTAAATACATCGAGAAAGCTCAGTCCCTCGGTAATGCAAAAATCAGAAGGAGCCTTTACTATTATTATTTTTGGCTAGGCACTGTCTTTACTTCCAGTATATGCAGTGTTTCGTAAAATGCAATAAACGCGGTAATCCCGCAGCGAATTTAAGATATATGATAAACTACAGCGATAAAATACTGTACCGTTCCTTACATAATACCTCCAGATTATTTTATAATGGTACATTCCTCAGCTATTAGCTCTTTCATGACTAACGACAGCGTTGGCAGAATTAAAACGCAGAACCGAATCGAGGCAAACTTTCAGAGTGTGATAGGGAAAAAAAATCCCRGTATTGAGCGACCTCTTCCAAAGGAGTAAGAAATACAGAGGCTGAGATTTTTACACAGTCTCTTCTACCAGAAAACTCTGAAAAATAGGCAACGTGGCAGCGTCATAGGTGCTTTAAAACGGTCGATTTCAKCAACCTTGTCCTTCAAATACACTTCAAGGGCTGCCGAATATCGTGTGCTTGAGTATTTAGGAGATCGAGGGCAGAGAGCAGCATTGTGGATTTTCTTACGTGGGGAATTTGTCAAAATTAAAGACGGGGGTGGCGGGGGAGGAAAGACCGAGAAATAAGAAACTGCAGGGTCGAGAAGCGAAACGGATGTAACCATCTTATCTGGGGGCGGCGAAACTGTGGGGCAAAAATACAAAAAAATTAAAAAATGATAAAAATAAAACAAAAGTGGAACCCTGCTGTACCCCCGCTTCCCCGCACCTGGCGGGCCCCCCTTCCCGGGGTCTGCCGCCCGTCTGACTTCCCTCCCAGCCCCGGAGGCAAAAGAAAAAAAAAAGTAATTATATATATATTATATATATATATATATATATATATATATATAAAAAGGCTATATATATTTAGAGAGGCTGTCTCGGCGCGCGGCCCGTCCCCAGCGTGTGCGTGCGGCGCGGCGGGGGCGGGCGCCATCTGCCTGGACGCTGCCGCCTTCGCCGCAGCGCGGACGGCACCGAGAGGGTCGAGGGAAGCGCCGAGCGGGACGAGGGTGGGGAAAGAAAATGGAGGAAGGCGGCGGCGGAGGCTCCGTCGCGCGCCGCTTCTCGCCCGCCTCCCGAGGAGGAGCGCGGCGCGTCAAGCTGGCAGCGGAGCGGCGCGAGCTTCGTGCCAAGCGCGGAGATGGAGCTTCCCCCTCCGCCATCAGCCTCTCGGCAGCCGTTTCCTGAGGCTGAGCTTGAACGCAGCGTTATGGCGACGAGCTCCCCCTCCTTCCCCCCGCACACACACTAAAGGCACCGCTGGAAACCGGGGAGCGGGGAAGATAAGGGAGAGCCGGGGCTGGCTGGGAGCCGACGGAGGAGCTGGGGCTGCCCGTTAACGCCGGCCCGSGACAGTTAACGGCTCTCGCAGAGCGGCAACGTAAACAGCCGCTTCCAGAATGTTCTGCGCGCGCTGCCTGGCGGCGGCTGCACCAATGGGCGCCGCGCGCCCTCTGCCGGCCTCGCCGCCGCTCTGCCCGGCCCGCCGTCCCAACCGCCACGGGCGCGCAGGGAGMGGCGCGAGTGGCCGTTACTAACGGCCGCGGCGGGGCATAAACGGCCTCTAACCTCGGTTCCACCGCCCGCGGGGATCGRGACCCCGCCATGTGCCGTTCACTAGCTGCTGCCATGTTCGTTGTCAGCGTGGAAACAAGTTGGTCTTTTCCCTTCTTTTTATTTAGCACCCGGGCATTTTAAGGTGAAAACGACGGATTTCTGGTGAGAATCAAAACTGAGCTGTTGAGAAAAATCAGTACCTTTACATGTACATATGTATATATATGTATATATATACATATGTATATATGAGAATATGTATATATGTGATCAGTACCTATATGTCATCCTTCTCAGTTGTTCATAGTCCCTGTGAAAGGGCTGGGAATACAGGATTCCAAATAATAATAATAAAAAAATGTAAATTCAGCTTGGCTAATCCATGATTTAAAATACTCTTGTGATGTCATGAAATGATGGCTTATAAAATATTTTCGTTTAATTAGGCAGCACTAAGAGGATTTCATCAAGGAAAAAAAAAGAGGAAACTTGGTTTGAATTATTTATGTGCTGTGAAATACCATGATTTCTGTGGAAGCTTTTCAAGTACAAAATGCAGGCTTTACTTGGTTTTCATTTTTGGGCCCTGATTGTTAAATTATTCAGACACGCAAATTCCTGTGGACGGGCATTAATTATGCAGGTAATCAGAGTTTTATTCCAAGTTTGCCCTTAAAAGCATACATAACTTCCTAAAACTTCCATATGCACAAGCTCAGTAAGTAGTATTTGAAGGACATTATTGTTTCGGGATTACAGGAAATCAACGTAGCAGGAACTTGGACCTTTCATAAACAGAACAATTTCAGTGTCGCTTCAGTCAGTTAGAAAAACACTTTTCCATAAGGGATAGTGGCAGCCTCAGTCAAAATATCCCACTCACCATTCACTTCTTTTTTCACAGTGATGATGTGTACAAGAAGATGTATCGCATTTTGCGTCATGAAAAATGCTGGGAGGTCAGCCCCGTTTCCGTCCAAAGGGATGTAAGAGAAAGACCCTTAATGCCAAATATTTTTAAAGCTGAGCTGACCTCTGTCTTTGGATGCCATCTCCAGTGATTACAGAATCTCTCTCCTGTGCAAAAACGAAGTGCATTCATTGCATGGCACCGTAGCACTTTGCTTTGCTGGCCTGCACCCTCTTACTTCACTGACACTCAGACACTGAAATGGCATTAAGAGCCTCAGTTTGGGTGCCAAAACACACAAATGCAGCAGCGGGAGCTCTTTTTATGTATGGAGAAGCTCACTTCTGTGCATAAACGCCGCACTATATCATTCAATAAGCGATGCTCTGAGAAGGACCACATAGTAATCATAAATACCTTTCTCTCAGCCCTCGACTAATTCATTTTAATGCAGAGCTCAGCTTAAAGCCCTTAAAGGAGTCAGGATTAGAAGGGCAAGTGGTGGAAACCTGACGCCTTGCTGTACGTGCTGCAGTTTCCCAAGGGGTCACCTTGTGCAATCGGCAGTGCCATCTCGTGTGAAAGGACAGGTGAGGTGTCATTACATATGGCCATAGTTGCCTGTGTCACTTGCAAGCTCTCAGTCACTTCGGTCCTCCTTCTGGCTTTAAGTTAGAACGTCAACGTGTATGATCTGATGTATTTTGAATACTGCTTAGTCAGCAGTTCCTTCAATGAGTTAAGGAAATAAAAACATACTATAAAAGGGTGCTTTTTTTTGTAGTAGGAAAAGGGAATTGTTGTGAGTCACTGTAAGAATTGCATCTAAAGAATAAGGAGTAATGGTGCTTTATTAGTGGTCCAACAAGTAAAACACTTTTTTTTTCAATACCAAATGAATATTTTTAAAAGAGTTAGACCTAGACCTGTTTGCGTTCTTKGGAGGCTTAGTGAATCCTTCACTTTCCTTTCCCCACAGAATGTCAGCACCCTTTGAGTTGCTAAAGACACCCTCCAGGCAATAGGGAGTGGTCCATGCCATTAAAAAAGCTATTTGATTTCAGTCTAACAAAAATGCCCTCCATCGACATGGGTCCCATTGCATGTATAGCAACTAAGAAAATCTTTTAGCTCCTTTCTACCAAAGTAGCTTCCCCACAACAGCCATTCCTTAAAGACAAAAACGCAAATAAACAAACTCTAAAACCATCTTTCCCACGCCAACCAGTGCTGGCAGATATCCAAAAGGAGGAAGGGACCTCCTACTTTAATTGGCATTTTATTATCTTAACACACTGACAGGACTAATAATTAAGCTGCATTTACAATGTATCATTTCTGACTATTGAAAGAGAAAGCAGAGGGTACTGGTACAGCAGGGAAAAAGTATTTTCTGCTTAGATTCAATTAAATAACTATTATAAAGCAATTATTAATAAAACTTTATTAGGGGCCCAGGCAGATATAAATTCTCAAAAGTCTAGAAAATGCAATTTTAATGTTAACCATTTTCTGCTTAGTTAGCTTAGGCAGCTTATAATATGGAAATCTTCCTTAGGAAAAAAAACTTCAAAGACATCCTGTTATGAACAGAACATAGAAGGCCAAGCTCATTCTCTCTTCTAAAGATAACTTGTGCAGTCTAGGGAAAATTGCTCAGAAAATCAACACGACTAAAAGAAATCACCACCAGAGAACCTGTACACTTGCATCAACTGGCAACGTTTTCTTGAGAGTTTTCTTTCCTTTTGGAAGGGGAGMGAGAGGAAGAGCCCTCTAAAAAAAATTGTGAAAATGTACGAAAGGTTAAAAATACACACAAGTCACCAAAGCATCAATATTTTATTTCTCTTTGTGTCACTATATGGGTAAGATATCCTATATTGTCCTGCTTGTGGGGCAGTTTACAGGTGATTTATGGRACGCACACACTTGGGACTTGCAAGCTGTACAGCTGGATGCTAAGCTGCAGTTAAACCACACAGCCAAGGTAGTGTCAGATATGTGGTATCTTGTAAAGGAAGAAGTCATCTTTGACGGCTTCTGAAGGAACTGCCTGCATTGGTAGGTGAGAATGGGAGGATACATCGCTGCTTCTGCCTCACGTTGCATTCAGTTTCTCTATACACATTTTTCTCCTGCCCTAGGGCTTGGAAACCACCCCCAGCTTTGGGTGGGAAGAAAGGCCAAGGAGCTGGTCTGCAGTGGTAAGGACTGAAGAGCAAGAGAGGGGGAAGCAGGGACAAATGAGTTTTTCCTTTGCTTCCCTTTCTGGATCCTTCCCTGGATTTGATTATCAAGGAGGTTTGCAGCTGTCAGCTGATGGATGTTCGGTCTACCAGTGCCTGCTGGTTAATCCACTTTTAGGGTATATTAGTTTGGTTGAGAAAAGATTAGACTAGATTAGATTAATCAATTGGATTAATTAATTGAATTAGAGTAATATTCTCCTGTCACATAAAACAGTAGTGGGAGGATGAGGAAGTCTGTGGAGGAAGTACTGCTGGTATCAACAGAAAAAAAAATCTAAGAAATAAACCTGAGTTTCAGCCATATCCGTGCAGAGTTAGAGATACACCAAGAGATGGTCTGGTTCTTGTGAGATGGAGAACTGCATAAAAGAAAAAACTAAGGAAAAAAAAAAAAACCAGCAAGAGACCAACAGGTTATTTGGTCTTGATCTAAATAGAAGATAATAAATTTGGGTTGTGCACTCAGGAACATTTTGTAAACCCAGATGCAGAACACTCTTAGAATGGTAAGAACAGTAACAACCAGAGGAAGAAAAATGAAGATTTGCAGAACTGTTCAAAAAAAAAAAAAAAAGCAGGTGAGCTCCTTTGAAAGAGCATGTGAGATTTATATAGCTGTATGTGCCAGTGGGAAGTGGTTTCTTATTAAATGCATCATGTGCCAATGAAAAATAAAAAAAGAAGAGGACATAAACCAGAATCATTTTTAGCACTGTGTATCTATTTTCTTGCTTTTGCCTCTGAGTCATGTTTCATTGCTGAAGCAGTGATTTGCAGTTGAACCCTGAGTGAAATAAGAGATTGTCTTATAGTATATCTTATAGTTCTAGGATTTCTTTTTTAGTTTCTAGTTTTTTTTTTTTATTTCATGCTCATTGCAACAAAACTTTTTTTTTTTTTTTTTTTTTTTTGCATGTGAATTGCTCCCTTCTCAATGGTATTTCCTTATCATTTGGAATTGTTTCCTCCTAAGTGCATCTACATCTCGATATTGCCATTATCTTAAGTGAATCTATTCTGATTCAGTCTGCTCTTCCATTTTCTCTAAGAGACTGGAAGTATATTTTTACAGGCTGTTAGAAGTCAAAAGATAGAGACTCTAGTGGTCTTGGGAAAATTGAAGAAATTGCCATTCTAGTATCCAGGCTTTCTGAATGGCGTAGCAAACTAGGAAAAGCCTGGAAGCTTAGCAAATAGCTCCCAGTTTTGACAAAGCCATCAAACATCAAACAGTCAGCAAAGTCATCTCCAACATCCACAGATGATGATATATTCATATCCTTTGACTTTGTTATTGCTCATTTTATAACAACCAAATCTACTGGATCTGCTTAGGTGCCTCATAACTAATACATTCTACTCTTGTCCTTCGTGACACTATTTATGAGCAGATGACAGCAAAGCATGCAGAGAAGGAACAAGCATCAGCATCCTCATTGCCTAGTAGAGGCAGGAGGCAGTGGAGGGGAAGGATTCATGCAAAAGCATTTAGGAGGGCAGGGATGCAGTGGCAGCCCTAGGCATGTCAAGGTCTAAATCCTGGCCTGCATCGGGAGGAGTGTTGCCAGCAGGTCAAGGGAGGTGATTCTGCCCCTCTACTCAGCTCTGGTGAGGCTGCACCTGGAGTACTGTGTGCAGTTCTGGGCTCCCCAGTATAAGAGGGACGTGGAGCTTCTSGAGAGGGTCCAGAGAAGAGCAACCAGGATGATTAAGGGAATGGAACATCTCTTGTACGAAGAGAGGCTGAGTGAGCTGGGCCTGTTTTCTCTGGAGAAGAGAAGGCTCAGAGGGGATATGATTAACATGTATAAGTTCAGGAAGGGAGAATGCAGGGAGGAAGGGGACAAGCTGTTCTCACTGGTGGCCAGCGACAGGACGAGGGGTAATGGCCACAAGTTCYATCTCCAGGTGAGGAGGAACTTCTTTACTGTGAGGCTGACAGAGCAGTGGAACAGGCTGCCCAGGGAGGTTGTGGAGTCTCCTACTCTGGAGGTCTTCAAAACCCGCCTGGATGCCTTCCTGTGCCACATGCTCTAGGTGTGCCTGCTTGAGCAGGAAGGTTGGACTAGATGATCTCTAGAGGTCCCTTCCAACCTTGAATATTCTGTGATTCTGTAAACAGTCCCCTGCTTTTCCAGGGGAAAAAAAAAAAAAATCATTAATCATAGAATCATAGAATCATAGAATCATAGAATCATAGAATCATAGAATCATAGAATCATAGAATCAGAGAATGCCGAAGGTTGGAAGGGACCTCAGAGGTCATCGAGTCCAACCGCCCTGCTCACGCAGGGTCACCTAGAGCACGTGGCACAGGGCTGCATCCAAGCGGGTTTTAAAGATCTCCAAAGAAGGAGACTCCACAACCTCTCTGGGCAGCCTGTGCCAGKGCTTTGTCACCCTCACAGTGAAGAAATGCTTCCTTAAGTTCCTGTGGAACTTCCGATGCTTCAGTTTGAAGCCATTTCCTCTAGTCCTATCGCTGTCCACCACTGAAAAGAGGCCACCCCCCTCCTCCTCACTGCCTCCCTTGAGGTATTTATACACGCTGATCAGGTCCCCCCTCAGCCTTCTCTTCTCCAGGCTGAACAGACCCAGCTCCCTCAGCCTTTGCTCAYAGGGCAGATGTTCCAGGCCCCTGATCATCCTGGTAGCCCTGCGCTGGRCTCTCTCCAGCAGCTCCACATCCCTCTTGTMCTGGGGAGCCCAGAACTGGACGCAGTACTCCAGATGTGGCCTCACCAGGGCTGAGTAGAGGGGGACGATCACTTCCCTCGACCTGCTGGAGAAGCTCTTCTTAATGCACCAAGAATGTCCATTAATGTCATGACAAAGTCATGACCAAAGCAATGAACAATGATCAGTTGAGGTAACTTGTGAGGAAGAAATTGAAGGTAGAAGCAGCCCACTTGCAGAAGGATTATTTCAAGACATTATCCAGCAGAAGGCTCTAAAAGACAAAGTAATAATTAAAACAAGTCTCAGTGAGTTGGTCTATCTGATAGAGGTCTATCTTCTGATAGAGGACTATCAGAAAAGCCATGCCAGTCTGAAGGAGAAATGACAGATTCTAATTGCAAGAAGGGAGCTAGTCCTGGAAAATTATCACTAGAAATGGGGTCTTCAAGCTAGAAGTACTGAGTTTGCTTATAGGGTTACACTCTGGAACTTAAGCTTTTACCTTTGTTTCTTAAAAAAAAACTGTTGAGTTAAAAATAAATTCTTAGAAATGCCAGAGAAGTGCCTTATTTCCGGTATATTTTAATATTTTTTTTTTTTTAATCAGAATGCACCTTTCTTTTGATTCCAAAATCTTTCTTTCCTTCACTCCCGTTCCAAACAACACATCTATTTTCTTTTCATTGCTTGCCGACTCTTCTCCACCCACTTTTTCCCCTATATCTCTGATCTTTCCCCCTTTCTCTGAAAATTATTACCTTACGTTTTCTGTTCTTACCGTCTTTTTTGTCAATTAGTAACTAGGTATAATATCCACCCTTAAAGCCCTCTGAATACTTACTTTCCTGTATTGAGTTCTTCCAAAGAATATGCTTATGCTACATATAGATGACAGGTTGCTCTGTATTATGCCACTAAAAAGTATGATTATTAATAGTGCAATCTCTTCAAGAGCTGACAAAATTCACTTCTGAGGATTGACAGAAGATTAAGATTTAGCTTCTGTGTTACAAAGAAGTACCCAGGTGACAACAGAAAGATAGAAAAGCAAGTTCTGGAAAAGTGCATGACATTTTTGTGTAAAAGTGAAACTAAATGGACACCTCAGCCTAAAGAAGTTTTATTTTTTTTCCCTGTTGATTGAGAGAGACCTTGTCTGGGAATATTGCCTTTACAAGCAAACCACTTGACCTCCTAAGCGAAGGTAAAAGGAGAGAAAATTCGAATAAGGAGGGGGTCAGCCAAGACTCTGTGTTAGGTAAAAGCAATAAAAATGTTTTCATGGATGGATTGCAGAGCACCAGTAGATAATAGACCGCGTGGGAATTGGCTCCAATGTGAAGGATCCCTATTAGAGCATGCAAAATGCAACATTAGCTCCATCCCTCATGCAGCCAATACAAATCTGTAAYGGTAGAGGGAATGAAACCTCCATACAAACCCATCATGAAACTTTGTATCACTGCAGAGAGAAGCATTTACCCAAGCTCAGGCTCTCCTGTGCCTGGAACCTGCGCAGAGTGAGGGTGAAGTTGGCAGCGTGGCCCGGGCCTCATGGAAGGAGAGAGGGAACCCTGCATCCCTGAGCCAGGGATCCTCTATTCGCGTGCCACGTTGGGGAGGAGGAAGAGACAGGTGAGAACTCAGGATTCCCCAATTCTTCCCTAAATTCTTACCAGAACAGAGTTGTTCTGTCCTCACTAAATAAAATACCGTATAGAAAAAGGAAGCATTACCAACAGCTCACATGTGCTGGCAAATACACAAGGACCTTATCATTTCCTTGTATGAATTATGTTAGATGTATATTCCTTGTTTAGGGCCCAGTAAGAAAATAAAGCTACTTCAGAGCTGGTCTTTTAATGAAAAAGCTCCATAGATAGATGATACTGTCTCGCCATTTTTAATTGCTTTATACATGCAGTAGCACCAGTATATATGTGTGTGTGTGTGTGTGTATATGTGTGTATATGTAAATATGTATGTATATACAGTATATGTCATATATATGTATATAAATATATATGTATATGTGTGTGTGTGTCTATATATACACATCTTCTATATTTAATAGTATCATGCAAAGGCCACAAGTTATTTTGTCTCTTATTTACTAGTCCTTATATGACTGTGTATAAAAAAATCATTGCCTGTGCTGAAACAACACAGAAGGAATATCGTTTTATCTCCTGGTATGGAACCTGCCTAAACTTTCTCCAAAGATCCCATATTTTTTCACTTTCTTGGAGGCACAGGTGCAGCTACACAGAGACAAGCAGAGGAGCATCTGTACGTGCTTTCTATCTCTGTTAAAAAAGCAAAAAGAAACCTCGATTCTAGGAGCCCCAGAGAAGCGGGGGCTTTATAGAAAGGCAGGGTCTGGACGCCTGTGTTTGCTGAACTCATTATAAAGCTGATAGTTGCTCATCCCTTTATGTCTTCCCCCATCGTGATATCACAGCAGCCCATTCTGTGGGCAAATCTGCGCAGCGCATGAACGTTTCCAGCAGCACGTGCSAGCCCGGTGCCTCGCGGGGTTTGTTTCGGATGCCGCTTAGGTCTTGTGCTCCTCAGCTTGGCAGCCCGTGAAGGGACGCGGTGGCTGGAGGCTGCGGGGGCCGCCCACGAATGCAGGTAACGCCAGAGTGCAAGTGCCGTGGCACACAGGCAGAATGGGGCAACCGCTTTGGGCCTCTGCCCCGTAAATCTGTGCCTGGTTTAAAAATACCTTTTTTTTTTTTTTTTTTCCCCCCCCGTTATTTAAAATGAATGAAAGGAAGGCTAGAGCTGCATAAAAAAAAAAAAAAAAAAAAAAAAAAAAAAAAAAAAAATTGCTGAGGCGCTTCAGTTCCAGTGAAGGTGATGAAAGAGTAGAGGCAGTCAACACTGCTTAGGATTTATACACAGTCTCTGCAGAAATGCTCTCCTAAGATTAGTCAGCCACTGGATTCAAGCAAAGAGTTAAATCTAAAAGCTAAAGTGTGCACTTTTAAATGTCTCATAAATTGCTTAAAACTGCACAAAGTACCGCAGGGTGCATATGAGCACCCCCACATGTAGCTGAACCGCAGCCAGATAAAATATCCTGCAGCCTTTGCTGATAAAACTGATGAAAGAGAGGCTTATTGTAAGAGAAAGAAAATGTAGGGAAGATTTGTAGATAAGTGATCATTATAATTCAGTGACCTTAAACTGGATGCATGTTGCAGGGGAAGGGGTATATGATACAGACACAATTACCTGATAAATTGTGTAAAACTAAAGGGAGGAGTGGCAAACCTTTCTGGATCATTTAGACCAATATTCTCAGGTTTTAGGTGCACAGAATTACAGAATGGTTGAAGTTAGAAGGGGTCTTTGGAGGTCATTTAGTCCCACCCGCCCTGCTCTGTCAGGGTCGCCTAGTGTGTGGTGCACGGGATTGTCCCCAGAGCACTTGCACACCCTCTCCGGGCAACCTGTTCCAGTGCTCAGTCAGCCTCACAGTAAAGAAGTTTTTCCTCATGTTCAGACGGACCTTCCTGTGTTTGTTTGTGCCCGTTGTCTTTCATCCTGCCTCAGGACACCACTGAGAAGAGTTCGGCACCATCCTCTTCACACCTTCCCTGCAGATACTTGTATATGTASTGATAAGGTCTCCCATCTCAGCCTTCCCTTCTCMAGACTGAACAGACCCTGCTCTCTCTGCCTTTCTTCACGTGAGAGATGCAGGCCTTTGATCATCTTAGTAGCTCCTTGTAGGACTTGCTCCCATAGCTCCAAGCCTTTCTTGTGTTGGGCTGCCTGGAACTGGACACAGATGTGGCCTCACCATGGCTGGTGGTGGAGAAGGAGGAGAAAGAGGAGGAGAAGGAGGAGAAGGAGGAGGAGGAGAAGGAGGAGGAGAAGGATCACCTCTGCTGACTTGCTGTCAATGCTCTTCCTAATGCAGCCCTGGGGACCATTGGCCTTGTTGGCCATGGGTGCACACTGCTGCCTCATGGTCAGCTCGTCCCCCACGACCTCCAGGTCCTGCTCTGCAGAGCTGCTTTCCAGCAGATCAGCCCCCAGCCTGTACTGGTGTATGGGTTTATTCCCCACAAGGTGAAGGACCCTGCACTTGCCTTGGTTCAGCTTCAAAGAGTTTCCACCCTTCTCATCTCTCCAGCCTGTTCAGAGCCCTCTGAGCAGCAGTATAGTCCTCTGGTGTAACAGCCTCTCCTCACACGACATATGTATTATCACAGGCTTGCTAAGGAGGCACTCTGTCCCTCSCTCCAGGTCACTGCTGGATAAAGGGAGCAGGATTGGACCCAGCACTGTCCCGAGGGACACTGCTAGCTACAGGCTTCTGACTACACTCTGTCCCACTGACCACAACCCTCCGAACTCTGCCGTTCGGCCACCTCGCTATCTGCTCATCTAACCCGCAGTCTAGGTTGTTGTAGACATCATACTTTGCTGTCCCCTTATCTATGCAGACAGCCAGGCAGCAGTTGTATCATGAATACTATGTTTTCAAAAAAAAAAATGCCCAGAGCCCTTCCCCCAATCTCATTATCAGATTTGCCTGAAAAAAATCAGGATAATTAAACACATACACACACACACACACACACACACACACACACATATACATATATAATATGTATGCATACATATACACATACACATACACATATACATACACATATACATGTTCTTTTCTTTTCTTAGAGGGCCGTAGTACCTGGTATGAGGGGGGAAAAAATCACATTTGGTAGTTTTTCTTGGCCTTTAGTGAAAAAAAAAACGAAAGTTTCAGTGTTTCTCCTCTGGTCTTTTGTTTAAAAACAGCAAGTTCTGGAAGGCATGCAATTAGTTTTAAATATCTGTCAACAATATTCTGTCAACTGCATAATAATATGGTCATCAGAGTCATTTTTAAAACATCATGAAACTGAAAGATGACACTTTTATTCCAAAGAGGAAGAGACACACTGATATGGGTTTACCTCCAAGTGATAAGCAGTATACAATAAGACAAAATAATAGTGTAAATGTGGGCATGAGAAAAGATGATAAAGGCCTCTGTATTTGTGCAGTGATGATCATCAGGACTTTTAAAGAATCATTCTCAGAAAAAAAAATGAATAAAACTTCATTTACAAGATATATGATTCAAGCATATGACTGTGGTTATAAAGTTTATTACTGGTTGCTGAAATTTGATGCATGTTTCCTTGTTGTGGGGGGAAACAAACGATGTTGTTTTATGATTTCCTGCACTGAATGTTCTCCTTTCAGGATGTTTTCCTAACACAAAACTGCACTTGATAGCTAAAGCTTTTCTATGACTCTGTATCTGAGGTTTCTGGGAAATGTAGTTTAGAAATCAGAAACAACAACAACAAAAAAGCAGCTTCTGGTATGCTCATTAACAATTACTTAAATTATGAGATCTTTGAATGCTTAAATTAAGTAATGATTTATTTTACATGCCTGAATTCAGTAATGATGCTGTGGAATTCTGTTTAAATTCCCCGGAAAGCTGACAGGAAAATATTTATGAGTTTATCTGGGAGTTTGGATCATTCTTTGAAAGCAATGAGAAGAGCTAACGAGAATCCAAGTGATTAAGTTGAAGCAGGACAGATGGAAGACATCTGATTTAGTTGAAGGAGAGTGCCTTACAGCGAGTTGTACCACTTCATCATTATTGCCTTTTAACTATTCTTTATTCTTCTCCTGTTTCTTTTAAAATAAGTGTTCCTGCTCAGCTTTTACAATGCAGATACGTCCTTAGTGGGCTACCTGAAGAGGGAGTCCAAGCAGCCTGCAACTCTAGCCTCACAGCCTAACTACATGCAATGGGGATGAAGCTAACACTGCATCAGAGGGCAGCAGCAGCCTCAGAAAGAATGTAGTGGTAGCTGGTGGTGTTCTGCACTGAAAAACTTAAGAGGAAGAGCATCTCTCTCATATTTCTGCAAGGAAACAGAATTTCCACTTAGAAATATGCTCTGTTCCTATCTACGACCTCAGTCGTCCGTTGACTCCACGGCCCCTGTGGCCTTATCGACCCCTGTGACATACACGGCACGTGCCTGCCTGGGTCTGCATGCAGGTAAAGATGCTGCTTGCCTTGAGGAGTTGTCAAGGTTTGTTCCTGTGAAGCAAGCAGTAATTTCTAAGCCATGTTTGAAACATAAAGTAGTGCAGCTGGGACCCAAAATCAGAGCAGGTATGCAGCATATGGCTTTAGTCTTCAGAGGCTGACTAGCAATACTTACTTGTATGTAACTGACAGGAGCCAGRAAGATTTTAGCATCTAATGGAGAAGGGCTACACCGGAAGAAAACACAAGGAAAACAGACTTCTTCCTACAGATTGCTTAGTAGTTTGTAGCTTTGTTTTTATTATTACACAATTCCAAGCATAGTACATTAGAGAAAAAATAGCTTAATATTTGATTTATTATTTTTGAATAACAAAATTCAGCTGTCATAAAGCTATTTAACCAATCTCCTACTTTTTAAAAGAGGATGTTGAGAGGTATGTGCAATCGAAAAAGAATATAACATCTTTTGTACTCATCTTTTGAAAACAGAGATTGATTAAAAGGGTATTTGGCATCCACTTGAACATTTCTGAGAACATCATCAGAATCTTACCTGGAGTCCTGATTTTCCTTTGCTGTATCAAGACTTGGAGATCTGTAATGGTTCTTAGAAAAAGGAAAGAGAAGTGGTTCCTTTTTAAAAGTGATGAAAGCCATATTGGAAGGTTGTACTGATTACAGGTTTAAATGCTGAACTAAATTTATTTTATCTTGATTCCAATGTAATCCTTGCTGAACTGCTTTGCATGCACTTGGACTGCCTCAGCAGGGCTGCTTTGACAGACAGGTTGGCTCAGTGTAGTTGCCTTATTCAAAAAAATTACCTGAAATAGAAAATGAATATTCTCCATCAGGCTTCAAAATCTAAATTTTCACCCCCTAAATCTGTGGATTGCTCACATAATTAAAAATGTGCAAAGGCTCCTTTCATTAGACATTTTCTGTGCAAGGACCAACAAGGGCACTCCTTACAGCAGTATTTGGATGAAATAGTTTACTTCATGAAACTCCCTTTGGAGACACCCACTTGGATGCAAACTTCATCATCGCTTTTTGGCCAAGCTAGATCCTTTCTGGAACTCTTCCAGGATAAGTCAGGCRGGCATATTTTATTATCTTGCCCTACTTTATGTAAGGGAATGTAATTTTCTCAGCACAGTGGTTGAAAACAGTCACATAATCAGAGGCGTTAGAGCTAAGGGGGCCCTTGAGGCTTGTAGCTTGAGGCAGGATCTTATACTATGAAACAGTTTCATGTAGATGTTTATCTAACCTGATCTAAAAAGCAGCTAGGAATAAAAATTCATTTGCTTCTTTCCTCAAACTGGCATGTCCTTATTTAACTATCTTTTATTGTTTGGAAGATTTTTCCTAATTTTCTAAACTAATTTTGTCTAACTACATCTTACATCCATCTACCCCCCCTGCCCCGCCCCACAGCAGTTTATTATCTTCCCATCTTTGCAGCCTGTTTTTACACATTTGAAGACTTATTATCCTGCTCAGTCTCTTCTGTAAACTGAACAAACACCGATGATTCAGCTTTTCTCCCTAGGTCGTGCCTTCTGCATGTCTTCCTGTTGCTCACCTCTGGGCCGTCTCCAGTTGGTCTGTATCCCTGTGGAATTGTGTTGCCCGGGAGGAGACGCAGTTCACCAGGCTCAGCTCTCTGCCACCACAAAGAGTGAAGGGATTAGTCCACATCCACTCCCATAAAACTTGCCAGTTTATTCACACCAGGTGGGTTTAGCTTTGTTTGCCACCGTATAGCACTGCTGACTGATGTTTCAGTGTAACTGCTGAATCTCCGTCTGCAGAAAAGCTTTTGGACTGACATAGTATGGAGGTATATGGAGGTAGTCATGAAGAACGGAAGAAGGGAACTAAAATTAAGGCCAGTGCAATGGATCCTGGAAATACCCATTTTGCAAGGGAGGAGTTAGTGAGAAAGTCTGTTAACTCCATGCGTTGTTGGTGCTTGACACATACGTGATGTGCCTGATTATACATTCCTGTGGTTTGGAGTATGGCTTTGATTAAAAAAAAAAAAAAAAAAAAAAAAAAAAAAAAAAAAAA
>NW_020455954.1:487145-489056 GCF_003342845.1 Nothoprocta perdicaria
CCACAAGTTTTCAAGTCAGGATTAACCTGAGAATGGCAAAATACAAGCGACTGAGTGTGGGCACCTGTGATCATTATTAATCTGGTTTAGGTGTCTGCTAAACTGAAGAAATGTTATCAGGCTTTGGGATAATGGGGAGACAGACAGACATCCTGAGAGGCAGAACATACTGCGAGTAAGGAGAGAGCAAAGGGAGAAAAGAACAGGGATAGAAAGAGGGAAAAGTAAAAGGGGGCAGGAAGGCAAAGACCAGTGGTATCCAAGCCCCAAGTGTTTAATTTGCCCCTTCCCATCAGGGGAGCTCCATACCTATGAATGAATCAAGGACTCGAGGACTTTGACCCAGAGTGGGGCTCAGCATGAGAACCGCTCTGAAGAACAGGCTACATCTTAAGAAAAGGGCTAGAGGCAAACAGTTGGGTTGGTGCTCTCACAGAAAATGTGGCTCTTTTAGACCTAGGGAGCAATCAGGTAAGTGGGAGAGAGTCACCAAGGAAAGGACTTGATCTACAAAGGCCTGGTAACAGACGTGTAAAATAGAAGGAGTAGTTTAAGTATAGACATAGACATTTGTTAAGAACACATGCAAATTGTATGGTTTAAGGCATAAGGCACTTCTTTTTCCTGRAGGTTTCTTATTTTCATTTTTTTTTTCTTTTGCTTGTTTTCCTCTCTTTCTGTTCGGATTCTCATTCTCTGCACATGTTTTCCTGAGGAGCATTTTCACACATTTGTATTTCCTTAGTGCTAACAGGGGCTTCATCCATCACCGTGGAGCAACAGTGCCGGCCAGCGGCGGGCTGGGCTAAGCGCAGGTGGATGTTCTGGAGTCTGGAGACGAGCACACGAGGTACCTGGGACAGCTTTGAGGGAAAGGGAAGAGCGGAGCACGTTCCTGCTGCGCAGGACCCGGCCCTCTCGCCTCCTTGCCCCAGGATTTCCACGGGAATTTTCTACAGTGTGATTGGAAARGAGCTCTGCGGAAAATTATGGGAAATGTGACTGACCATTTACAATTCCCCTTCCCCAAACACTTTGCTCATATGTCTAGCCATAGAGCTGGGGTACATGAAAATCTTATACATGAGCTGCTTTGGCTTCCAGTGGGCTCTCGTGCTTTGAGGCTCGCACYTCATCCCAAGACAGAGTCTTCCCCCTTGTAGGACCCTACAGGAGGTGGTCAAGGCCAGGCAAAAGCCTCTCCAGTTCCCTGGATGTGTGATGGGCACAGAGGAACSAACTCTTCAATTTTCCCTTGCCTGTATGGATGTAACAGGCCAGGCCCATTTTTTGGGGGGTGAGAGATAGAAAATAATTACCCAGTAGAATCAAACTCATTAGATGTTTTCAACCCACCTCTACCTGTGCATTTGTGCTTATGTACATTGCCAAACTTCCAGGAGCTTTTCTGTCACTTACGAGGTGAGGTTGTTCTCAAATAGCTTAACGAGGTTTCCGTACACGGCCTATAAAGGTAATGTAATGATGTGACTTTCTGAATGCTAATGTGAGAATTGGCTATTTTAATCCTCTAGAGAGGCTGTTTCTAATTCATATAATTATTCAGCTTCATGAAATCTTGTTATCTTCAGCTTAAGCTGAAGTCACATTTAAGCTAGTATTCGAAGTAAATGGGCACATTTTTGCCCATTGTGGCGTCTGCGAACTGATTAACTAGAGGTAAAGAGTGGAATAGGGGGACAGAAAGAAAAGGAATTTCTTTTTCCACGATCTTCGCCGCCCTCTCCAGCCCCCGGGGGCTGCTCTGCGGCGCGGCGGGGCCGGCGCCCGCCCCTGGGGGGCGATGTTACCCCGCGGGACGCGGCCCCGCTCCGGGCACCCGGCCTGCAAAAGCAGGGGGGAGGAAAGGGAAGGGGGAAAAAAAAGGGAAAAAAAAAAAAGAAGAAAAAA
>NW_020455954.1:489392-494535 GCF_003342845.1 Nothoprocta perdicaria
AGAAAGAAAGAAAGAAAGAAAGAAAGAAAGAAAGAAAGAAAGAAAGAAAGAAAGAAAGAAAGAAAGAAAGAAAGAAAGAAAGAAAGAAAGAAAGACCATCCCAGAGGGGAGAGCAGGAAGGAAAAACTCATCATTTTAAAACGGGAAATTGTCCATAATCGAGTATTAAGGGGAAAAATGAGAAAATCCTAGCAGAGGCAGCCTAGAGGAGGGCTGGTGGCCCGGGAGAGCTGGTCTCGGTTGCTGAAAACCAGGAGGCGAGGGCTGCAGAGCAGGGGGCAGGCAGTGCGACGCCGCTGGGCAGCGAGACTGCGGGCTGCTCCCGAGCAGCGCGTCCCTCTGCCCTCCGTCCGTCACACGGGGGACTCCAGCTCACCCCARATCCCCAAATCAGGGCCCTTTTTCTTTATTTTTCCCCCCTTATATTTATTTCTTTCCTCTGCTTTTCTGCTTCCAAGGCTCCGGCTCTCTCCCCGCGCTGCGAGGGGAGCCTGTTGGTGGGGCCAGCGATGCCAGGGGCTGCAGGAGGCATCGCTGGCCCCGCGAGCCGCAATTTCACGCTGCATCTCTTCAACCACGGCAGCCTGATGGAGCCTGAAAAAAATCCTTTGTTTCTTTAGTCAGGATAGATACTTTACGACTGAGTCCGGTGTTCAGCCTCTTTTGCTTGCTTGTC
This sequence comes from Nothoprocta perdicaria, assembly GCF_003342845.1. Classification (NCBI taxonomy): domain Eukaryota; kingdom Metazoa; phylum Chordata; class Aves; order Tinamiformes; family Tinamidae; genus Nothoprocta; species Nothoprocta perdicaria. The sequence goes on from NW_020455954.1 coordinate 490,069, forward strand.
ACTGCCTGCTTCCCTTTCAGTCTTTATTGGTGTGTGTTTAGCTGTTGCTCCTGAAGAGATGCCTAGGGCTATCTGTGTTTATTGTTAATGCACGTATATGACGATACAGTGCATATAAGTGGGCATAGGTGCGCAGGTTCGTGCATCCCTATCTATGCGACTTCTCAGTCCAGCAGCGCTCTGTGCTCTACTTCAGTGTGCAGATGCATGCAGATATATGGCTCCAGACAGGCACACATTGTGTAGTAGACTGGAATAGATAAATCCTCCGAAAGTAGGAAAACTGAACAGCTCTGAAATCAGAGAAAAAGAGAGAGAGAGAGAGAGAGAGAGAGAGAGAGAGAGAAGAAAATAGAAAAGAAAGAAATGGAATGGAAGGGGCGGGAAAAGGAAGAAAAAGGGAGGAATCTTTATAAACAGACTGTTAGTGTCTGAACACAAAGTGGGAAGTTACCGTCTCGCCGATTAATCTCCCCAGGAGCACTAAACTCAATATGCTAAAGTTGTGCTAAAAGCCAAGTATGCGTGTTTCTCAAAGGAGGAAGGATATTTTCCTGTTCTGGAAAAGGAAATAATCAGATTTGGGGACAGGCGTTTGTAAGTGTGCGAAAGGGTCCGCATGACCAGGGAGAGAGGGTCTAGACAGACCTAAATAGACACACACGTTCATATTTCAGGATACGGAGCTATTAGCAAATGGGCTGTTAAAGCCTGCCTCTTTTCGATTAAATAGAAGGAAAAAAAAAAAAAAAAAAAAAGAGTGAAAAGGGAAAGAAAAAAAGACACCTCTGAACAATCTCCTTTTGCGAAGTCAACGCATTATAAATCCAGCCTAGATTCCCTACTAGAGGAAATGAAAAAAATGCTTCGGTCTGAAACGACGAGTCCTTTATTTCCCTTATTGGACACGTTTCGTGTGTTTTCCCAAAGAGCCAGGCTTAAGGACGTGCCTCCTGAAACACAAACACACGCACAGCTCGCGCACGCACCCAGACAGATAAGATACGTGTTAGATCCTGACACATACAGGGTGGGGGGAAGAGCAGAAGAGAGGGAGAGAGAAGGAAAAAAGAGAGAGAGAGGGAGGGAGAGAGAGAGAGAGAGAGGGAGAGAGAGATCCTCCTACCTGGAGCCACAGATTGCAAGATACGTGGTGTTACCTGGGGAAGTCAGAACAAGTAAAAACACATTGAACTCCAGGGCTCTATGCGGCAGTTGATCAAGATCAGTGCCTGCTCATTTTCTCCCTCAGACTGTCTGTCTTGGGTTTTTGTTGTTGTTGTTGTTTTTATTTTGTATTACTGTTTCGAGCAGCTCTTTCCATTTTGTTCCCTCTTTAGCTTTGATATCAGAGCCAGGTTTGGTCACCATGGCTCTGGGAAGAGCTGCCTATTTGCCCGCTATTGATTTTTTACAATTCAGCCAGCTTTGCTTCTGGGTAGCTTCAGAAATGCTCTTGACTGGGATTTAACCGACGGGATCACTTCGACTTTTCGTGCATTTTTTTTTATGGCTTAGTCCATTCGCTAGATCATGCACAGAAACTTTCGGAAGTGGATTTTCTACGTGTTTCTATGCTTTGGAGTCATCTATGTCAAATTAGGGTAAGTCCTCGGACACGACGTATCTCCTGTAAAGTCGGCGCGGGGGGGTGTCACGTTTTCACGGAGCTGTGGATGAATTCGATGCAAAGGGGGAAAAAAAGGTAGTGGAAAAAAAAAAAAGGGGGGGGTGAGGAAGAGGGGGTGAAGAAAATGAAAGGAGGAAAAGAAGCGGTGGTAGGGGAAAGGAGGGGAGAAATCGGCTTATTTCTGTCCCTGCGTGTGTCGAAGTGAGGAGCCCCGCGGAGGGCTGGGGCTGCGGGCGCTGCCGCTGCGCCGAGCGCAGCCGGGAAGGAGCCACTCGGAGCCTCTTTTATTTGGGGCTGCTTAAGCGAACTTAAATATTATCTCTGGCGTACAGTAGCAAAAAAAAAAAAAAAAAAAAAAACTCCTGACAGAGTTAACTCAGCCGCTGCTGATGAGACAATAGAACAGAGCTGAAGTATTAAAGAAAAAAAAAAAATGAGGGGGGAAAAAAAGGAGCAGGGGCGTGAGGAGGGGAATCCCTGCTCTGAACCTGCGCTCGGGGCTTTGCTCTGTGCAGGCCCGGGCACCGTTTGCGCCTCTCTCCATCCCAGGGATGTGTTGAAAGGAGCGCGACAAGCGGCCTGTCCGGCCGGGACCCGGCCGGGCCCGGCGGCCGCGCGGCTCCTCGGCGGGGCTGCGGCGACATCGCGCTGTTCCCGCGGCCGCCAAGGCTCTCAACCCTCCGTCTCCCCCCCGCTTTACTTGTATGCCCTTATTAATATTGCTCGTCGCAGTAGGCTGACTTGAGTTGAATTTCCACATTCCTGAGCCCCAGCCGAGTCCTTACCTGTCGAGCTACAAACTCTTTAAAGATCCTGCCTTTGCATAGCTGTGGGATTTTTTTTTTTTTTTTTTTAATGATCAAGAATGCATAAGGTGAGTCGTAACCTCCAAGCCCCTTGCTTCCCACCTCGAAATCGAGACGGGGCCGGGGGGCTCCACGAAAAGGCAGCTCGCCCAAACCGAGAGCGATGCCCGGGCCACGTCGGGGGCGAGCGTGGTGCGTCCAGGGGCGACCAGGAGGGCGCAGGGAGGGAACCGGGAGCGCGGGGCTAAAGGGACCCCCGGCGGCTCCTGGCCGGGTTGCTCTCGCCTCTCCCCGCTTCGCTCCGTTTTCCTGGCGCGAGTTTGAGCCCGCCCCCGGCGCCGCAGGTGCCCGGGCGGCGCACGGCGCTGCTGGGCCCGTGTCCCCCGCCCTTTCCCTGGCCCTGGGCTCCTGCTGCAGGCGGGAGGGTGTTGCGGGGTCCCTGCGGGTCTCAAAAACACCAAGGGTTCGGCCGCGTCACCCTTCGAGCTCAGCTGGACAGGGGTTTAAGCGCGCTTGATGAGGCCGCGTGTCCGCCAATTGAGCGGCGCAGAATGGGACCCCCCATCCTGTCCAGGCAGAGCGGGGGGGTTCGTGCAACGCGGCCCTCGCGGAGAGGCCGGGCAGCTGCGGGGAAAAGGGTTTGCAAAATAAGGATATTGCTTCTCGCTTTCCCTGCGGTTTGATTTTGAAAGGGAACAGAAGTTTGGGCACATGTTACAGTCTAGAAGGGACATTTCGTCTCGAGGTTGAGGAAGGGACATTTCGTCTCGCTATTTTAGAAGGGGGCTCAGAGCAAAAAATGGCAAGAATGCAGTTGGACCGAGCCTGGAAGGGAAACCGAGTGGACAGGAGACACAGTAAAAGCCCTTATAGAAACCYCATCAGATCCATCACCATGACTGTAAGGCAGCGAGGATACTTCACTTTCTCTGAACAATAAGGGAGAAATTTGCTCTGAGATCCAGGGCTACTTCTAGGCTAGGCATGTGGGATGCAATTATTTCCTCTTTCATCAGCCACTGGAACTACCATTTTGTTGAAACCATATCCTTTGAGTGTAATGATACCTTTTCTAGTGAGCTCTTTGCATAGAGAAGAGCGGGGGAGAGAGATGAAGTGAGATAAAATGTAGTTTGTCTTCCAATCCATTAGGCTTAGTTTGCAGGGCGAAGGAGAGAGCCTTTGTGTCAGCAATAGCGAAAAGTTCAGACTCTGCAGTTATTTTATGCGCTGCGGAGGACGTGTTCATAAAATGTGGTGAAAGCTCCGCTCGCTGGCTGGCCAGTGGCAAACGTGAGCCCGCGAGGAGAGGGGACAAAGGGACCCCCAGATGTGCGCCCGGCTGTTGGACGGGGACCTGCTGTGACACGGCGGGATCCCTGGGTCAGCGCAGTACAAAGCAGCTGCTATTGCCAATTAGGAGGGGAGAGTAAGCCTCGGTTGGAGTGTCCTCCTTCACACCCCATTCCCATTTCTGGTTTATGTCCGGAGGGGGGAGTCCTGGTGGAGAGGGAGAGGCAAGAGGTGGAGAGGCAGGAGGTATCTCTTAATATTCCCCTCGACGCCGAGCTGTCTAACCCGCAGGAGGGGGCACAGGGGGCAGCTGTGCAGGTCTCCGTGCTGTATTTTAGRCGGGAATTGCCTTCTGATGGCGACCAGCAGCAGAAAAGCAGCAGCGGAGCAGGCTTTGACTCGCGCTTTACGTCCAGGTTCTGAAACGCAAAGCGCCCGCGACCCCGTTAGCACCAAATAGCTTCTCGGGAAACTTGCTTAAATCAAACGCTGACCTTGGCAAGCAGCAGCATCGAAACGGAACTGTTTCCTGCGAAGATCGCGGTGTAATTAATAAATATCGCGGGCGTTGCAAGTCGCAGCTGTACCGCAGATGCGGATCGCAGTGGATGCACCGGGGGTGACTGCTGAGACGTTGGGGAAGGCGGAGCCGTGGGCTATATCAGGACCAGGGCTCTGGGGCGAAACGTGCCGTATTTCTTCTTCTTTTTTTTTTTTTTTTTTTTTTTTTTTTTTTTT
>NW_020455954.1:494542-496850 GCF_003342845.1 Nothoprocta perdicaria
GGGGGAAGACAGGGAAAGAAACGGGGGTTGGATGGCAGAGAGGAGGCGAAGAGGACCCGGCTGCAGAGGGGAGGCCGAGGTGCGGCTCGAGGGATGCTCGAGGGATGCAGTAGGGGGGAGCTGCCACTTGCCAAGGAAGCAGCGAAAGGTTCCGAGGTCGCCTTGGGGAATTGTGGAGAGAGGATGGGGCGGCTCGATTCGCCACCTGCGCCCCAGAAAGCCCCACTCGGGACTTGCAGGGCCGCCTGACTCGGAGAGAGGCTCGACGGGGCGGGAGACCTCGGCCCGGTCCGAAAACGCCGGAGGGCCCGGCCGGAAGTCACCGGGGGTCCCGATCCATGGGGGGCAGACGGCCTCGACGGCGGCCCCACGTGGTGAGCGGGGCCAGGGGGCACCCGAGGGGGCCCGCGCGAGCAGCGCTTGGCCCCGCGCTGCCTCCAGCCTCCCCGGCCGGGAGGGAGCCGCTGCCAGCGCCTCCGCGGAACCGCGGCCGCGCGTTGTAAGCGGCTCTGCTCCCCGCCTCCAGCTTTTCCCTTGCACTAGTCAAGCAGCAGCCGGCTGCCCCCAGGCAGGAGCGGGGGTCGCGTTTCCGAGCCCTCCCCGCCTCCCGAGGCGGCTCCGGTGGCCCCCGCGCAGGTCGGGGTCAAGACAGAAAGCGCGAGAGGAACGGAGAGGCAGAGGAAAGGGGGAAATACGTTATTGGTGCCTGCTCGGCTTCATCTGCTCTCTATCGCGCCGTGTGGGCAACCATTTCCCTGACGCCCTGGCACGATTTTATCCAGGATATCTACGTTTGTGCAAGAAGAAACGACAGGTGCTTAAATGCCAATGTTCAGTGTTACCGATGACACGTTGTCCGAGAGTGCCACCGCATTTCACTGAAGGGAATATGTTCCCTTTAAAACCCGACAGCGAGTGCAATTCTCTCTGAACCACGCTGCCTTACACGCGGAGAGAAGCTGTGTGCAATTGAACACGTTGTTCATATTCTTAATATTGTTTTCCAACATAATAACCGGCCCGTATCTGCGAAGGAAAAAATAATTTCCCAAAATCCAAAGATACGATTCGTTTTTTGTTTTTTTTTTTTTTTTTTTTTTCCCCGACAGTTTTACTCCCTCTGTTTAGTTAAGCCCTTGGTGAAATCAGCTTCATTATGAAGTTATGGAGAGTGGCAAATCGTGTTCGTTTCAGCTAAATCCAGCCAGAATCTACCAGCCTAATTTCGAAGTTTTCCAGCTCCTGCATTTATTTTTCATGTTTAGACTGCATTTATTTTCCCTTTAGAAGTGACTCCAAATTTTAAAATATATAGGAAACTCAGCAAATGCCAGAATTAAACCATCAAAATTGCTACCAGTTCTTCTAGTTGACGTTCAGCGCAGCTGCACTGACCATATTCTGCATATCTGAGAGGGAAAAAATGGCATTAGAAGAGATGCACGCACAAGTRTATATATGGTATATCGATCTATCTCTATATCTCTATATATACACTCTCTTACGGAAGTATAGAGGAATATGACGATTGAAGCATTTTAAAGAAGAACAAAGAAATCAGACGGCTCGAGACTCTAAATTACCGTAAGATGACTTAAACCTCCAACCCTTATTAATCAAGATTAACGTTATCCAAAATGGCATTGAGTTGACAAGTGAACGCTCCTCGCCTTGCAGAAGAGGGGCGTTCGGTGATACTAAACCCAGTAAAGAATCTCAACGTACAGGCAGGGAAAGACAACATTATATATATATATATATATATATATATATATATATATACATATACACACGAATTCCCTAATTTCTGTCCCATCCGACCGGCTATTTCGTTGCCTCGTGCGCTGGCCCTGCTGGAGCAGAGGAGGAGATCCCAAGATGCCTGGAAGAGCTTGACCGAGGACACCCTTCCAATGACTCGCAAATGACTTGAGACGAAGAGTGGCCAACCCCACGGGATGGGAGGACTTCGGAGTCCGGGTCTAGCCGGCACTTACATTTAATCACATAAGGCTCACGTTGCTCTTTCGGGGGTCGTTGTCAGACCCTACCTTCAAAGTAACGGCTSTCCCTTCGTCATCCCAACTTTCCTCCCGAAAACGACAACAGCAACCTCAGCCCAACGAGGGGAAGGGAAGAGCGAATCGCTCCTACTGGGAGCTCCTACCCGTTGGCGGCGCCGCCGGGCGAAACCTCCGCGGAGCAGCCCCGGGGCCCGCAGCCCCTCACCGCGGCCCCGGGGCGGCAGCAGCCCTGCGCGGAGGAAACGCACGGGAGAGGGACCCGACCTGCGGGGAAACGTCTCTTT
>NW_020455954.1:496955-498152 GCF_003342845.1 Nothoprocta perdicaria
GAGAAAGCGACTGACCCGCGCCGGGGTTGGTTGGGTCTCCCCCACAGCCCGGCTCCTTCGCCCCAGCCCTTCCCTGCTCTGCTCTCACGCGAGATCCATCCCCACCTGGAAGCTACGCATGTGTCTAGGTGTCTACCCCTTATGCCGGAGAGCTACGACAACGTATACTTTATGGGGAGGGAGGGAGATAGAGAAAGGACCCCCTGAAACCAGAGCTTCGTTTTCCAGCAGTGCAGCCCTTGCCGAGGCTGGAGGCAGCGCGGAGCCCTTTGGGGGACCTGGGGCAGCCACCCCCCGGCATAGCGCAATTTCCCGAGCCCAGGAGCTGCCGTTGGGACGAGCCGGGGGGCACCCCCTGGGCTCGGGGCGAGCCGCCGTGCCCGGGGCAGGCAGCCCGCCGGGCGCGGGGGCAGCGCTGTAAAACTGCCCCGGGCAGCGGGGAGGATGGCGCAGGGGGCTCGGCCAGGGAGCGCGGATTCATTGCAGCCCGGGCTGGATCAGTGTCTTTCCATTGTCATCCTCCCCTTGGAAAAAAAAAAAAAAAAAAAAAAAAAAAAAAAAAAGAGAGAGAGAGAGAGGGAGAAAGGCGAGAGAGAGAGAAAAAAAAAAAAAAAAGTAGGCGGATTGCAGTGCCTGATTGCCCAATGGCAGCCCCGAGTCTCAGGAGAGTTACAGAGAGAGGGAGAGAGAGAGGGAGAGAGAGAGAGAGAGGCACTTTCTGCCATCCAAATCCCTTAAACCATCCTCATTCCAACACGAGAACCCACTGTAACAACTTCCAACCACTGAGACATGACAGGCAGGAGCGCAGAGGCAGCAGCGGCAGCGGGAGCAGCAGCGGCAGCCGCGCACACTCCGCACAGGGAGCGGCATTAGCACCAAGGGAATCCTAGACCCAACCATACAAACAAACAAACAAACAAGCAGACAAAGCCCCCCCAAGCCCAAGGGACTGGATGCCAACTCAGATTCAAGCCACAGCTGACACCAAAAAGGGTGGGGAGTTACGACCAGGGGGGGCCAGGAAGGAATAACCAAGGAAGCGAACTCCACGAGTGTAAACGGGATTCGGCCATGATCCTTTTTTCATCTCGCAGTGTGTTACTCTCAGTGTATTACCCTCAGATTTTCCTCATCCTTACCAGTGGGAGTTACCTGTAAGTGATCCAGATTTTTTTTTTTTTTTTTTTTTTTTTT
>NW_020455954.1:498428-498651 GCF_003342845.1 Nothoprocta perdicaria
GCTCCGCGGGGAGCGCGGCCTCGGCTCCTCCTGCTGCTGCTCCGCGGCTGCGGAGCCGCGCGCGGTGCTTTTTGCTCAGGAAGGGCTCGGGCTCTCCGGCAGCTTTGGCTGCCTCCGGGAGCTTTTCCTTGGGAGGAAGGGGGTGGAGGTAGGGGTGGGGGAAATGAGAGTCGGTGGGTGGGACTGCAAGGAGTTTCGGGCTTTTTTTTTTTTTTTTTTTTTT
>NW_020455954.1:498713-513937 GCF_003342845.1 Nothoprocta perdicaria
ATTTTAGTTCTCAGTTTTTTTTTTTTTTTTCTTAATATCTATATCTGTTTCTAACGTTGCGGTGCGTAAGGAGCAGCGGCGACTGCGCGCGGGCTTTGCGAGAGGCGGGGGTCTGCCGGGGCGCTGCCGCGGGGCCCCCGGCTGCTCCGTGTCCCCGCGGGGCTGCGCGGAGCTGCGCGGGCCCGGCCGGGCGCGGAGGGGCTGCGGGGGGAGCTGTCAAGCGCCGCGGGAGCGGGAGGGAGGCGCTGGCGGGGGCAGCGGCCCCGCGCCGGGGCGCGGAGCCCCGCTGAACCCTGCAGCGCTCCGCGCGCGCGAGCGTCGCTCCCTCCGCGCCCGTGGGAAGCGGCGGCGCCCCCCACGCGGGGCGCGGGAAGGGCGGCGGGAAGGGCCGGGAAGAGCTCCGGTCTCCGGCGGGCAGCAGCCAGGACAGGGTGACCCCTGCCATGGGGAAGGGCTGCGGTGGGAAAAGCCGCTTCCTAAGCGCTGGCCGCGCAGTCACCTCCTCCTCGGGATGCGCGCGGGTTTCCTTTCTCTGGCACCCTGGCGAGCACAGACCTTTTCATKTATCTGTTGGTTCATTTTGCTTATTCGTTTTCCGATAGCGAACGCAAACCCTAAGCTGCTACCCTTGAATCGGATGCGGCTGATTTATCTGTGTGTACCTTTCCGTCTCTGCACGCAGAAGCGCGAGCGTTTGCACACGCACACAGCGGAGCACGTGTGCCCCTCGCCGTGCGCCTCCCTATGGGCAGCATCTCCCTGCGGGCTGTGGAAAAAACACATAACCCACCGCCGCGCAAAAAAAGTAGGAATAAACGCACCCTAGAAACGATTCTAGAAAGAAGCTAGACGCCTATTTCTGCATTCTTAATTCTTAATGAAAGGCGCATGCCGTGGCTACTGTTTTGCTGATTTACTGTGATTTTGTTGTTGTTGTTGATGTTTTGTTTTTTAAAGCGCCTTGATTTATGGGGCCGCGTTAGGTTTAATTTAGTGGGATGCTATTGATTGTACCAAATAGCCAGAGCTGTCTGCTGTATTCACGGGCAGAGGGGCAGGATGCGTCTGCTGGTAGGTGACCACTTGCTTTTTAAAAAAAAAAAAAAAAAAAAAAAAAAAAAAAAAAAAAAGAAAAAAAAAGAAAAAAAAAGAAAGAAAAAGACAAAAATACGCATCGCTGTCTTCCTCATTTTTTTAAGTAGGGAAAGAGAGCTATAATAAATAAATAAATGCACCCTTTTAATATAAACGCAGCCATATTTTTTTTCTCAAAACCGTAGGAAATTACTATCCTACCAAGTTTTCTTTCTATAAATAGCCCGAATCTCGAAACAAAAGTTTTAAACCGCACACCAGATGCTGGGATACTAGCGGTTTCCCTTGCTGTGTGACATAATTATAAGGTCCGAAAGCAAAAGCTATAGAAGTATAATAATAATACTAAGGCGACTGCTGAAGAGGGGAAATACAAGGGAAGCGGGAACTGCTTTATTTAGCGCTAAGTGCTCGGGGCGCTTTCGGAGGCTGCGGATTTGCTGCGGGTGTGGAGGGGACGATGTTTCCCTCGCTGCATCCGCAGGGACTGTCCATGGTCATGGTAGTTTTGCCCGATCATCTTTGGGCTCCTCATCTGCGGCGCCGCTGGCACCGTAGCGGTAAAAAAACCCCAAAACCTTCTTCCCAAGCTGGGAATTCGTCGCTCAGGCGCGAGCGGAGCGCAGGGGTCCGGTGCGCGGGAGCGGGAGGGAAGAGCCCTTCGAGTCTGCTCAAAAAGCTGGAAAGCAAAAATCCCTCCCCACCCCAGGAACAAAAACGGCACTGGGGCCTCAGTGTTTTGCGAGCGACAGGCTGGGTAGAAAGTGAATTGCTAAGGGGCAACCCCCAGAATTACTTGCAAGGAGCGAACTCCTTTACAAGTTTTATATTGCAAGCTCACTATATGCAAAAGTCATCTTTTTTTTTTTTTTTTTTTTTTTTTTTTTGGGTGTGCTTGCCTACTAACCTTTGGCCCTCAGAGCCACTGTATAGATTTTTACAACCAGAAGCAATTGGCCTGTGACTTTTTGAGAAATAAAACCGACTAAGGATAAAACAGCTGGTTGCAGGATGATTGATGCATTTTAATGCTCTGGACATATTTTGGTAATCCAATTACATATTTAATGTATAAAACTGACATTTAAGAATATCAGCGTAATTAGTATAAATGTCTAAAAAATGGGATTATATATAATACAGTTTGGCACAATTTCTTGCCATGCGTGTTTGACTGTCTATACACATATATAGTTATACATTAAGCTTCTTCTAAAGAAGATGCTGCTGCCCTAACACTCCATTCATGTATGCCTGTCACTTCTGTAAGACTGGATGCATTCGTTAGCAACATGAGATTCAGTTCTTAAGAAGCTTATTTTGGGGATTATCTACCAGTATATAGACAGAGTTAATTCAGTTATTTGCTAAGAAGCGATTGGGAATAACCCATAAGAGAGCGAGTGTGCATACGTCGCCATAGCTCCATAAATCTTCAAAGCTACTACATATTCCAGCATAACAGTATAGCAAATAATGTCCATTAGTGAGCGGATTGTTTGTACTGGCTGGTTACAAAGTACAGCGGGACAAAAATGTGTTTGTGTTCCGCATCTCTTCTGCTGATGCTCTCATGCCTGTGCTAATTCCACTTYGCAAGTGGCGCCTCTCCACGCTTGTGGGAAGTGGGTTAAAAGGAATATATCTGTTTTTCATGTGCCTTTAGGAAAACACTCTCGTCTAATCCCCAAAGATTAGGACTGCTGGAGGCAGTCCTGCACGTTGTTAGGTGCAGCCTCCACAAGAGGACGGAGGGCAAAGCATCCCCTTTAATGTCAGCCCCTGCAATGGACGCAGCAGTAGTCACACCTACACCAGCCATCTCACTCTTCACATCCCAGTGAGACCAGAGGTATTTCCACCTCTGTGTGGTTTGGGACAAGAGGGAATGGCCTCGAGATGTGTCAGTGGAGGTTCAAGTTAGACATTAGGAAATTTTTCTACTCAGAAAGAGTAGTTAAGCGTTGGAACACGCTGTTCAGGGAAGTGGTGGAGTCCCGGTCCCTGGAAGTGTTCAAGAAACATGTAGACARGGCACTTAGGGGCATGGTTTAACAAGTATAGTGTTGAAGGGCTTACCTTTGGGCACGATGATCTTGGGAGGTCTTTTCYAACCAGAATGATTCTATAATTCTATGATTGTATGGATCTGGACTTGGTCCTTGCTCAGGGCCCAGGGTGCAGTGTCTCTCCAGCTGAGCTGCGTCACCTCATTTCCCTGACCTTGCACCTCATCCAGCTCACTGGCTGAAGCTGTGAACTCCTTAGGGCAAACTGCCTTGCTCTTCATCTCTACTTGAGCAGTGTCCAGTGCACAAGGGGAACTCTGTTGCGATCTCTGCTGTTTCTACATTATACTTTAATAACAGTCATTTATAAGGGAATTTGAAACAGGGTTTCAACTCCAGTTGTTACCCTGTTGTGTTGGGTTACAACTCAAAGATGCATTCGCTTAGAGAGAGAACAGGTGAACCTCATAAGGATGTAGACTATTTTCTAGGTTCACCTAAATTTAAGCCCTTTTTTTTTTTTTTTTTCTTGGGAGGAACATATAGATATTGGGCTGTCAAAGCCACTATGAGCTTGGCTTACCCAAGTGGCAGAGGTTTGTTGCATGTACCAAAGCTGACAGACAGCAGAGTGTTTGTAATAAAGATATAGCTGCTAGGTAGCTGTAATGGTTAGGGCCATTAACTTCTTTGAGAGGTAGCCCAAAACCAAACATCCCATCCAAAATTTTTGCTCAGCTCAAACCTCATGGTTTGTATCCATGTTTTAAACACTGGATGGGTAGGCCTTCACCCTGGCATAGTCCAGATGCTCATATTCTCGATATTCCTGAAAWCACATGCATCTGTACATAGCTGTCTTTCTTTTGTGGCAAGCGGATTTGAGTGGTCAAATTTCTAGCACATGCTAACAGAAAAAAAAAAAAAGTAACAGTAAAAAGGTCGCGATTTAAGTCATTACTAAGAAAGGCAGTACGGTGAATCCTGAACTGGTAGGAAGACTGCTTGGAATTATTACATATGTTGTTTTATTAACATAACATAAAGTAGCATTAAATATTCAGATGAATGAGTAAGATGAACTGCAGATACCCTAGCATATTAACCAAAGACCAAGGCTAATCCCTCGGAAGAAAATCTTTCAAGGGAGGTGTTAAAGAGCTAAGCAAAGCAAGCTGCAATTGTACAGTTAGGCTGACAAATACGTTTTATGCAACAGGAAAAACACGGCACATGTAGCTGGCACTACGGCTTTCTAAAGGGAGGATGATTCTAAGTGTTTTCTCAGTGCATGGGGCTGTGTAATTTAGGCCGAAACACTGTCGGAAAGATTCCTAATCCCCCAAATGCAATTTAACCCCCTAGTCTTCCCAAGCCACTGCAAGCGACAGAGAACTGGGTTGAAAGTTTGCAGATGTGCATTACAGGGCGCAAATGAATGTTGCAAGGCTCATTTCTTCAGCTCGTAGGTTTTTGCACGTCATTTCACGGACTCTTACCATGGTAGTGCTTGCAGAACACCTCTTGCAGCACCGAGCTGAGGGCTTTTTGCAACTTATGCTTCCACCTGCCTGCTTTTCTTTCCATCCTTTTTGTTCTTCCTTTCTCCTTAATGCTTCCTCATGAGCCATCTCGGCAGCACCACCACAAACTTGCTCAAGGCCAAGCATGTACCTTTCCTACTATTATGTTATCTATGTCAAGTCTCTACGGGATGGTAGCTCTCTCTCCCACTTTTACTCTCAGTTCAATCCTCCCCAGAAGGTTCTCCTCTGCCATAGAGAACTTGGTGGGTACTTCTCGTCAGGGCAATTCCTTATGCATTTACTCTCGCTAGAATCATGCAGAAGGAGTATTAGAAATACTTTAATGCAAATGTGAAGAAATTTTACATACAGAGGGGCCAAGTGCYTTCTTGGGATCGTTCCCTGCCCATATGGGATATGCTGCTACAATTTCTGTTACTGTCTAAAAGTTGTTAGGGCAAACCTTTATACAGAGCACTAAACTGTCTTTTCCATACTTTTCTCTTAGGCTCTATTTCCCCTGTAGAAAGCATTTTTTGACAGTGCAATGAAGCTGGAAGTTAGCTATCTCGTTCAGTTCCCATGAAATATAGACAGTTTTCCTAGAATTAAGATAGCTAAGGCTAAAGTAGTTGCTCTCGTCATAAAGAAAATATATTCTACAAGGATATAGCAGACAGCAAGATATCCTAGAATATAGGATGACAAGGTTATTATCACCTATTAATTATTTTACAACAAATCATGCTTTTCTTAATGAATCTGAAGACAGAGAGCTAAATTAGAGAGCTGCTGTGTCTTTTTTTTTTCTTGAAATGATCTTAATAGTAATACAGTTTGTACCCGTGTAGTAGCTGCAATTTTGAATATTTATTTTCTTTTCAGCCTATGCCTGTGGATCAGATTTCCCTAGGGGCAGAAACCCACAAAGGATAAAATTCACTTTTATGAAAAATCCCACTTAATCGTCATAGTCTTTGTTCCAGCTCTTTGTCCAAGGTCAGATTTCATCTTGAGTTCCTAAGTAATTAAGGAAGAAAGGACATCCAGTGGTATTGCAAGTGTGCAACTGAGGGCAAAACCACCCTCAAATGTTTCAAATGTGGCATAGAGGAACTTTCTCCTGTGAAATGCCACCAAGTCCATTAGTGACTACTCTGTGTCTCCTAAACTGTTTATTTGTGCTATAGCCTCCTGCTAATCAGGCATGGGCTCTAGGCACTTTACWGATTTGCACTTTCCAGATAGAAAGATGCAAAATGCTAAAATGACGTCAATGGCTTGTGTCTTTTACCTGGACATACCTGTAGTGCATCACAAAGTCATTAATTTTTCTTCAGGAGGGCCACCCCTTTAAGACTGTGCAGCCCTTTGGCCTGTTCTTGCCCCTCGTCTCTTCAGGCCCAAAGGCACCTCCCTTCAAGGGTGACATCCACAGTCCTCAAAGTTACTAAATCAGGAGCTGCTTTGCTTAAGTCAGCAGAGTGACTCTGGTGCAAGTKAGGGGAGAGTCAAGCATGAAGCCAGTCCAAGTCTTGTTCTTCCAGTATCCATCTAGCACAGCCTTGGCACAAGTCACTGGATTATGCAATTTAAAGGGAATGTGGCCGTATTTCCCAAGAATATACAGCAAAAGGATTAATAGGTAGGCCGCTCCTCCATGTCAAGCAAAACCCAGAATTGGTTCTATTGGCTGCTGAAAGAATCACTATGGCCCATGGTGCCAATGAGAGCTGACATAGAGAAAAATTATTATTTTTTTTGAGGGGAGAAGCAATTCCAAAACACTGTGGCATTTGCTTGCCATATGCAAGGCATTGCAGGGCAGCCCAGCTTTCCCGTCTGGACCTGAGCGTAAGCCGTAAAGACATCAACCACCGCCTGCCTACAAACAACCTGAGATATATTTAAAATAAAATTGTTTGAGCAGGGCAGTTCTGGAACTGGATATCCTACCCACCCTCCTAATCTGGCTGAAGGGAGACATAACCATAAGATGCGACTGCTCTTTAATAATAGTGTCTTTCATGCAAGGATGGCAAGCGAGTTAATCCGCCCGCACAGGGCAGCGCTGCGGCCGGGCTGCACGTGCACGCTGGAGCCCAGCTGCACGGAGGCACCCGGAGAAGCCCCTTCCATCCCTAGCAGAGTCGGCCTGGCCCAGGCAGCGGGATGACCCCCTTTGCAAGTGGCTCTTCTCCGTGGTGAGGACAGATGCGCTTCCAGACTGGCCACGTGCCTCTGATCCTGGCGGCCCCCATTTCCCAGGGTTTTAACAGGCGACAACGATCGTGACCGAGCTAGAGAGCGGGGTGGCCAGCAAGGAGAAAGCGCCACTGGGTCAAGTTGTAAGCACCATCCTTGGATGGGGCCTCCCACATCCCTGGGACCCATGGGAGCAGGAGCAGGGCTTGTGGGAGGTGTGAGGTGGCATCTCGGCAGCCGTGGCAGCAGGCAGGACATGGTTAAGAGAGCGTGGAGGGGAATGGCAGCATCTCTCATGACTCCTCTGGCTGCCCTCCAAGGAGCCATGTGACGGGTGGGTTAAAAGAGTCCTCTCAACCATGAGATGCTGTTTTTTTTTTTTTTTTTTTCCTTTTTTCACCCCCTCTGGTTGCACCTTTTCTTTCCTGAACTTGAAAGAAAACAAAACATACCCACAAAAGTTTCCACGTTAAAGTTGTACTGTGGGCTGATGACTCAGGGTGAGAAATTCAAGGGGAATGAGGGGGACGTTTCTGAATCAGGCGTGTTATGCTGAGCCTTAAAGGAGAAGCAGATTTTGCTGGATGGAGATTTGCACTTGCTTTACAGCACAATGAACAGGCAGCAAAGAACAGGGCTTAAACCCATGCCTTGCTGCTGTGGGCTGGATCTGTCTGGGTAAATACAGCAGATGCTGATGCTATCATGAGGGCCAAAAGAGGGATGCAGGCAAGCAGGGCTTCTTCTGATCCATGGCAGAACCCTCTTTCTCCACTCCCATCGCTGAAAGGGTACCTCATTCAACTTTACAGTTTGGTTGTTGTTTGGTTGTTTTCTTCCATTGGCACCTTTCATGGCAGCACCCAAGCATTGCYGGCAATCATGAGATCGGCACATCCCTAATAGACTTCCTGGAGTCTTTTTTGTTCTTCCTCCTTCTGTCCCGGGAAGCTCTGTTGAGGATAGGTGCTTATGAGGGGAGGATTGGGGCCAAGTTATTGTTGTTAATGTCATTCTGGTTATGTTGCAAAAGCTATATCAAAGAGGAGGTTCTTGCACCGTGACCTAAGGTCATCAGAGTCTGGATTAGTCTAATCTCTGAAAGTTTGTTCCCCAGACAGATTTGTTCAACCAAGAGTAACTTACCTCTGGGCTCAGAGCTTTGTCCTGTGTTTTATGATCTTCGTTGCTTCAGAGAAGCTCAACAGGCTTGGTAGAGGCAGAGGTTTCCCTGAACTGGGGATGAAAGAGAGAGAAAGGGGTGGTGGGAAGGACCTGTGTGCAGAGGCAACACGCCCAAGGTGAGCTAGCCCAGACACATGGCTGCCTACCTTGAGGTCCGTGTGCTATTTTCATGGTCAGACCACTTTGGTAGTCATAAAGCCTGTGTCTCACCTTGCCTTTGCCCTCTTTTGGGAGAGAACCGCAAAACAGATGGAAAATTGTGAGCAGGGAGTTCGTCTATCTCACTGGAGTCTCACAGGGGCTGCACAGAGTGGTTGGAAAAGCTATGCCTGGAAAATGACAACTTCAGGGACACCAGAGCCGACATACTGCAACCCCCAGGAATTAATATCCAACATAACACTTAATGCAACCAGCATTCACTGTACATGTGAGGGGTGGAAGACAGGATCTAGAAAGTTCTGCTCCTTTGCAGCTCCCAAGTGCAGCTGGCCTTCAAAGCTGAAGCAAGGCATGGTCTCCATGTGAATAGCTGGTGTTAAGGAATGCACTTGGGACAAATGTATGTGCCTGCCCTGCTGTATTCCTTTCCCCACCTTCAGCCCATGGTGTACTGGAGCCAGCTCCTCAGCAACAAGACTTGGCAAGTGGCCCCTGATGAGATAATCATGGCCCTGGGGCATGAGGAGGCATGAGGTGCAGCCAGGTGCTCCGAATCTGTCCATGGGTGTGATTTTCTGTGGTAACCACACCCTCGAGTGTTGTCTGACTGCAATTAGGGAATTTGTTCAGTTTAGGTCAAGTGCTCATATTAAGGTGCTCTTCACATCTGACATGTGTTTGCACAGCAAGGGGTGTGTGGATGTCCCTGGTCAGGCTACGCACTCTGCTATGTTGCATGCTTGCAAATAACAGAGAAGAGGTTATCCTTCTCATCTCTTTGTTCTGTGATTATTTTCAAAGCTAGACCTTCCTTTTGTGTTTCCTCTCATGAAGGCTCACCAGCCTGAGCATTAATTCAGGCCCAAATAAGCAAAAGGGATCAGGTCCCCGGGAGCTCACACGCCATTTAAGATGTGTCGCGGACAAGTCACCTTTCAAGAGTTTGACACTTCCTGGAATTTTCATTTTACAGGGAATACTTTAAAGAAGCAAAATACACCAACATTGCACCGCAAGAGAGACCACATGGCCAGGCCTTCTTGTAGAGAGGAAATGCATTCCTTTTTTAGGCTGCCTTGCATTTCAGGTGCACTCAGGTCAGGTATAGAAGGTATATGTTGCAGTCAGGTAYGGACAATTGTTAGACAAATACTCATGCAAGTTCCTATCTTCTTATTAAAGACTTGATGTGACAAAGCCACACAGGTGATGAGAATCCCTGGCTACCACTGAAGTGATTAAAAAGTGGAGGGCAGCTACTTGCAGGATTATCTTCACCTGAGCAGAGGTGCCATTGCTTGCCATGTCTGCTGGAGCAGCATATATATATATGTGTATGTATATATATATATATATATAAGTAAAACATATAAATATATAGCATATAAATATATATATAAATATATATAATAGTAAAGCATATAAAGAAGAACAGCAAGGAGCTGGCTTCTAATTCCAGGTCAYTCTGGGGAAATCTTTCTGCCTGTGCACTGTGGTTCCTACTCCCACCTTTCTCACTTCAGCTGCAGGAAGGGGATGATCTCTCTCTACACTTTCCACAGCAAAATATGTGCAATTTCTGCGTGATTTGCCCTCTACTTGGCCTGGTTAGGTGCTGCCTCATGCACATCATTCATTGTAAATCTTGACTCCATCCAAATTTTGCCTAAATGACTGCAGGATTTTTCTCGCAGGATTTTGTTAAGACAGTAGTGTTTTTTTAAGTAGTGTCTTTTGTTAAGACAGTAGAAATAAAAGATGTAAGTCCGTCAGCTCACTGGGAAAGATCTCTCCTGTTGGGAAAGGACAAATGGAGAGTATTTTACCTCTCTGCAAATAAAAATACTTTCAGTGGTAACAGAAGCACTCAGTTTGCTTTTCTTCACATGGCACAAATATATTTTTGGAGGTGTATCAGATCTTCGCTTACATGCTAGTTAATATTGTACACATAATTAGAAGTCATCGCTAGCTTTCTGACAATAGCTGGCACAAGTTTTCAGATTCTGTTCACTCTAAGACATCTTGTGAGATAATTAAAGCGATGATTGACAAGGCAACGCAGTGAAAGGAATGTTTCTCAAAGTGGAGCCACTTTTACAGGTTGCTTATATCTATTTTGTTAAATGCAACCCCAGTACGACTACCCCCAGGACTATGAATTCCCCAGGAATGAATGTAGCTCCTTGTTTGGTTCTTTTTTTTTTTTTTTTTTTTTTTCCCTGAGAGCTAATCCTGAAAATCTCTCTGTTTCAAACTCTCTCTTCAAATTCATGTTGAAACACATGTGCATGAATACAGTGCTCAGGAAGGGTGCCTGAATCACAGCCCTGGAAAATGAATTCCTCCCCTTCGCCACAAAACCAGTAGGGTACAAGCAGAGGGTGTGTGAGCCTCCCCACTCCACCCCATCCTTGTGTCTCATCCATGACCTAGAAGGGCAACCTCTAGCTAGGCAGAAGCGGGTGGCTCAGGCTCTGTACTTATTTAATCCCCGGCCAACCTGCTAAGGCTGCCAATAAGGGTGCCAATTGTGGTGGTGGTTTCTGTGATGTGGATAGTTGTCCACTGGGAACTGGATTAAGACCATCAACTCATTTCAAATACTCTAGGCCACAAAGCATCTGCCAAACAGTAACCATTTTTATGGTCACTACTGACTTGGGTCATGTTTGGATCTGCGATGAAAGGCTCCATATCCCAATACCAATCCCCTGAGCCATACAATTTCCCGGAACATTTTTTTTTTATTAAAGGAGGACTGCACTTTATACTGTCCTAAATTCCCCTTTGATCTGCTGTTCCTCAGTGTGTAGAATAGCTCTTTAAGGTGTATAATCTTCATTATTTCATTGTAAGGGATTCAGGCACTGGGAGAGACTTTGGAAGATGGCAGGTGGCAGATCCATGAACTGTGATCCAAAATGAGCTTTCAAGGATAGGAGACACACACTCCAGCACCTCAGTTGGTTTTGTGTCGGGCCGTAAATCTGCTCTTATACCTTCACAYTTACTGAACAGCTCTTTAGCAAGAGGAATTGCTGAGGTTTCCTGAGGTTTAACAAAACCGTTGTTAAAATGACGATCATGTTGCTTTCTTTTTCACCCTTGTTCTTTCTGAGATATTTATATTGGAACTATGGCATCGGCTAACTTTTCTTGTAGATCTTCCAGATGCTGCTTATATTGTCTCTGGTCCCTCTGACTGTAGTCTCTGAGCCCATTACAAGATTTGGCAACCCAGGTGGTAGTGAAATGCCTTATTTCACAGATATGAACTCACTGAACAGAGACTCCCTGGGCATTTGGCTCAAATCATGCCGGGTCAGAGAACTGGAATGGAGTTTTCCTGATTGCAGCCTAGAGCCCCAGCCATTGTGCTTCTTCTCAGCTTACCTGAAAGCAGGAACAACTGCTTTAATTCTTAATTTAATTGCCCATAAATGTTATGGCCTCCTTTGGCTGCATGTGAATGCTCAAAAGAGAATTCATCTGAGAAAATGACAAGGATAAGAATCTCATATATGTCCAGCACAATGAAGAAATGCTGTTTTGACCTTTCTTGGCTAGCATAAAGCTGTACAGTACTGCCACCAGCTCCCCTGAGCTGAAGTAAACCTGAAGAAGTGAGGCTTTTTTTTCCTTTTCTGTGGGACGTAGAGGACAGTTTCCATTTATGTTAGCACTAGAGCACTTCTTTGTTTGCTTTAGTTATTCAGAACAAGACTCGCCTACCATCTTCTCTATAGTATGTGGAAGTTAACCATAATGGCATATCAAAGCAGTGGTTGTTAAGAAAGAAAATTCTGGGCAGCTCTACTACAGTTATCTGTGATCAGATGCAGTAGGCAGAGGGAAGAATTGATAAGCTGTATGAGGAAGGCAGTTAGCTATGAGGTCCTGAAAGGATCTGCTTTCCATCACACAAGGAAAGAGCCAGGAGCATATGTGTAGATATCTCACAGTGGTTTATTGCTATTTAGTCTGTGAAACATATATTTTATCCCTTTTATTTTGTTTAAAATGATAAGCCAAAAAAAAAAAATTATTCAATGGATGTTTCCACTGCAAAAAGTTGTTTCTGTTAGGCAAAATAAAAGAAGCTGGAAAGARTAGAGAAAAGATTAGATTTGAAAGATTATATACAGAGATACAGATATGTATAGAATACATAATTCTTTAAAAAAATTGTATCACTAGAAAGTCCTCTCTTTTTTTTTTTAAGTTTCTCCACTTATTTGGAGTCCTTTTATGTTCAGCTTCTATTTTCAGAATAGAAACTTACCTTTCAGTAGCAGCTGAGGATCAAATACAAGAAAGCAATGGAGAAATCTAAGCAGGTTGGCTTAAAACTTGTAGTTACACGCATGTATTTAGGTGGCTTACTTCCCAAATCTAGAAAACATAGGACACATGCAGTGCTCAGCACCCTTGTATGCCCTTCCCTGAATACAAAGGGATTTCAACACTGGTTAATTCCTTCCCAAACCAAGTTTAAATTTAGGTGTTAGATCATCATTCAGCCTGTGCATCGGCCAGAGCCGTGGCTCTGTTTGCTGATCCCAAGTTTGATTACCTGAGAGCACRCTTGCGACTCAGCATTAGGAATGTAGCCTGGACAGGAGTACATGGAACTGGAAGACAAGCTAGGAAATAGGAGCAGCGAGCACGAGCAGAGCAACTCAAGAAGACAATCTCACCCAAAAGACATGCGGCTCTTATGCAGATTTGTCCCTGAGGAGGGATGTGACTGAGCATCACTGGGGAGCATGGGAGGCAACAAAGGCCAGAGCAGTCTCCTTAGAGGGGTAATTTCATCCAGCAAAGGATGATCCCCTTTTGAGGAGGGAAAGAGGGGGCAGAGGTGCAGGAGAGGGAATGTAAAAGAGGTGAGAGACAAAGCAGAGTTTACATCAATAAGAGAATTTGGCTTTGGAAGAAGATTTTCTGCGTGGCTGCTCCACATAAATTGTGCTTAGCTCTACGGTTGCAGGATTTGGGGGTCTGGTGAAAAGCTCTTGAATATAAACTCTCAAGGACAATTTTACTACTTAGCATCCCAATACCCTATCATCCACTAAAACGAAAGTCCGAGTGTCTTACAGAGGTGCACTTTGAAGTTTAGAAACGCAATAATGATACAATAATAATGGGGCCATGGATTAAAGGCTCAGTTTACAAAATTTCATTTGTGAGTATTGGGGCACTAGGGGAAAAAAAAATGCATTTTTTAACCTGAGATTGTAAAACAGGAGTGCAGAGTGCTAATGCCTGCTATCACAATTCTCTGCTCACAGCAATCACAGTGTAATACTGGTGTGTAAGTGTGAGCTCAGGCAGTCTGAGCAATGTTCTGCGTTTGCTTTCTGCAAAGCACAAATTCATTTTAAAATCAAGCTTATAGATGGTATAGTGTTGAATGCATGCAGCCAAACCAAGATTTCTTCTCAAATGAAAGTCAGCTCCTTTCTTGCCATTTCTAGAACTCTTCTGAATATTTCATCTGACTAGGTTTTATTTTAAAAATATATATAGGAGTTGTTGCTTGGCACATGAGAGAGACCTTGGCTTTTATAGCATCCATGTACTATATATTTTTTTTAACTTCTTACTTGGTATTTTGGGATATTCCTTTATTTATATAAAACTAAGTTGAGTACCATGCATTGTTGATATATTTTTCCTTTCTGTTGCTTTTCCTCATGAACACAGGCATATGTAAGGGGTTTAGAAGCTAGAGAAACATTCATGAGAAGGCACTTTATGGGTTGGAGTGATTTTTGGATATTCTTTTTTGCCTTGTTTAGAATTCTGCTTCCAAAGTTTGAACCAGCGTTAGCTGAAATGGTTGCCTCATACACACATATATTATTTAATGTATGTCTTAGCAGCCTTATTCTCAAGATTTCACTCAGCAGTTTTCACTAAGGACCTATACGCACAGGCCTAAGACCAGGCAGATGTTATTGTAAGCTGGCTATTTTATCTCATCCTTTTGAGGAGCTTAAATTAAAGTCCTTGAGATGAACAGAGCCAGACTGTCATCTGAAAYAAACTATTTCACCAAAACTAATCTCAGCGTAGCTACACCAGTTTGAACCGAATCTCCGGTCATACCATCACAAAACTGCATTTTTCTCTTTCTCTCTTCCCTCCATCATTTCCTCTAAAATAAAATGATTAAGGAAGGAGATAACCGATAGAGAACCACCCTAAGCTGAAGTGAGGCTGAGAAATCACCTATGATTTGTATCGGTGAGTCCTGTACCTTTGCATACACCTGAAGTTATCGATTCTCACTGAGATGTGAACACAGAGCTGTGTTACTCAGAAACTAAGAAGCAGAGTCTAAATACGTGTAGAGAGGCTCATGCATGAGCCCAGCAGCACCCGGGTGCACGTGTGTGCAGCCCCTTGGGCAGAAGGGTAAACGCCGGCTCTGGTGCTTCTGAGCTGAGAACACACATCTGGGCAAGCACAGGTTGTTATAACTCTGGACAGCAAACCACAAAGGCATTCAGAGAATCATCACCACAGTGTTTTGCAGAATATTTATTACAACTGTCACCAGCAGTTCTGTCAGAAATCTGAAAATTGTGAAGAGCAAAAYTGAGCTACTGAGAGGCAAGGAATTTTTCAAAAATGCCTGGCGGTAGA
Source organism: Nothoprocta perdicaria (assembly GCF_003342845.1). Lineage (NCBI taxonomy): Eukaryota > Metazoa > Chordata > Aves > Tinamiformes > Tinamidae > Nothoprocta > Nothoprocta perdicaria. The sequence goes on from NW_020455954.1 coordinate 513,553, forward strand.
CAGACACTTTTCAGACCAGACAGAAAAATGCTGGGCTTTACTGCATACCACCCTGAAGAGCACAAAGGCAAACCAATATCAGCATGATACTCATCTCTTCCTTTAAGCTGTTGTCTACATGCCTTCTTCTTAGTATTTATATACCTGCTTTCTCTTGCCCTCTGTATTGCACCACCTCTGGAGCTGGACTAGATCTAGGACTAACTTTAACACAACCTTTTGTCAAAATCTCCAGCCTCACTGGATCTGTAACTTTGGGAATAGGTTTGAATTCTATTGAGGGAGAAAATGGAGTGGATAGGCTCATCTGACCTATAATTGCAGCAGTGCAGGCAGGTTGCCTGTGAATACATTAAAGTATCAGTAGTGCATTGGAGTTAAGCTG
>NW_020455954.1:513955-561011 GCF_003342845.1 Nothoprocta perdicaria
AAGCATCGGAAGTTCCACAGGAACTTAAGGAAGCATTTCTTCACTGTGAGGGTGACAAAGCACTGGAACAGGCTGCCCAGAGAGGTTGTGGAGTCTCCTTCTTTGGAGTTCTTTAAAACCCGCTTGGATGCAGCCCTGTGCCACGTGCTCTAGGGGACCCTGCGTGAGCAGGGGGGTTGGACTCGATGACCTCTGAGGTCCCTTCCAACCTTCGGCATTCTATGATTCTATGATTCTATGATTATTATTATTTTTAATGCTATGAATTCAGGTGGTTTTCTGCACTCCTGCTGGCACTTCCCTGATGACACGGCAATTAGCACACATCAGGAAAGTGAAGTTCAACATCACATCATCCCACCTGGTGGTGAGATGCCACACAGTGTGGGATGTGATATTTTGTTATCTTGTTTAATTGTTGGCAACCACTCCAGAATGCAGTTACCTTTTCCACAAAGATCCATAAGCTCCTGCTACATGGGGCAGAGTGAAAAGGAAAATGTCATTAACAGAACTCCTCTTGAGACAGTCTAAGGCAGCTAGCTATAGAGAAGTGCAGATACCCTCAAAGATGAGAAATGAGGTTAGGTAAGATCTAGAAGKGGCCAGAAGATGATTCCTAGTGGGAACGACACATTGATTTTTAGGGGTGATGACTTATAGGATATTACACCTCAAGCCTGTCAAGCCTGTCAAGCCTGGCTGTTGCATCTCTTATGTAGGAAATGCCATATCTAGGGGGAAATATATTTATTTATGTCCAGATGTGTTATAGCTATTAGGTTAGGAATTTTAGAAACTGCTCCATCAAGCTGGGGTTAATGGACTGAAAGTATGAGAGGTGCAGGATTAATAATGTATTCAGTAGTTCTGCAGCTCAGTTGATATCGCTGCCATGTAAGAGATATGAGTGTATGTGCTGAACAAAGTAATCTTTCTATCAGGTTCCCGCCTAGCTCAGTCCTGCAGGAGGCTGACGTTTTGTCGCCTAAATTCAGCAAAGTGCTTAAACCTGGGAGTATCCCCTTGACCCCGACTTGAACTCAGTGTGAATACATACATGTTTAAAATTTTCCACACGCTCCTAAGTCCATAAGTCCATACCTAGTGTGCTCCRTGAGGCAAGAATAAAAGATATTCAGTGTCGCCAGGAATCACGGGTGACGTGCGTGCTTCGGTCACAGTCTGCTCCCTGGGGTGGGCTCTTGCTTCACCAGACTGTTTTCAGATGCATTTTTTTCTTCTGACCAAGGCCATTCGGGTTGTTCCTTTGCTCCCAGGCCTTTTCTTGGACAATTAGGGTCATGTTTTTAAGAGCTGCATGGGTTCAGGCCTCTTTGGCAAATCTGCCTGCAATTATCATAGTGGAGCAAGACAGACCTGAATGCGCAATATTCGGCATCCACAACATTGCTCAGATGCCAGAGTGAGATATGAGCTCTTTAGGAAATCAGACTGCTCTTGTGCTGGAAAGTCTGGCTTTCAACTCTTTGGAAAATCTGGGTGATGGACAGACTTCCTTTTAAAAATCTTCTCTGCTATCATCCTTAGCACTGCTAAAACCTCGACGAAGGTCATAGTTTTCACTGAAAGCCTGGAGAATCTTCCTTCGCTCACATACRTGCGCTACTGTCTGTACATCTAGTTGAAGATGTCTCATTTCCTGACTACGCTTATAGTGCTGACTCCAGTGCCAATGCCTCATGAGACACAGATGCATCTGCAGCTGCCTCATCACCATTAGATGTGGTGCAACCCTTTGTTTTCTTTATTTATGGAACTGTTTGTTGTCATTTGAACATTTGGCATTTCTATATTCTCGAGCTAGACCTCTGCTACATGACTGTGCAAAGTAATTTCTAGCAGGCTAATTACTAGAAAGAAAAGCCTGGTGAAAGCTGCTGCTGACCCCAGTTTCCTATATACATATTGCCAGGCAACTACTGCAATGAGGACAGTAATTTCTTTGGAGTCCTCAGTGACTCCCATAGACTTAAGCAGACTTTGGATAAGGCCACGTTTGTTTGATACAATCATTTGCTTTAATGGGGTGCGTCAAATTACTTCAGTTCCCTCCCAGTTTGAGACACAGCTGATTGATGTGGAGGGTGGGGAGGTTACAGAGGGAGAAAGAGAGGGAACAGTCTCCTTTGAAAGCAAATAAATACTACCACTTCTGCTAATTGCATAAAAGTCAAAAGCTAAGCCATAAATGGTAGTGCAAGTCTGAGATTACTTGGCAGTCCTGTTATTCAAATGCAGAACGCTGTATGAGGCAGATATAGAAGAGCTTAGTGTTAGAAAAGGCTCTTATCTTCACTTGTTAAACCACTCATGTGCTATGACAAGTCATCCCCAGCCTAACAAATGAAGATTAACGCACCAAAAGCAGCGTTAAGAAGTAGAGATACAGAGACTGTAACAGTGGACCCAAGTGGCCCCTGATCGTAGCAGATCTGACACCTCAGTCCAGCCTTGGCTCAGGCTTCTTTCTCATGGAAAGTCTGAAATCCACCTGCCTGTCATGTATCCATGAACATGCAAAGTAATTTTTTTGATACGAGAACTGACCTCCCAGTCTAATTAACCTAGTGAAAAGGCTCCTGCTGATTTCAATAGGCTTTGGACCAAGCCCAGAAGTGGCTGATAATGCACAGAGAGCATTAATATGCCCCAGAAGGATGGCAGATATCACAGCTCTGCTCATATTTGGTAGCTCCTATCAAAGCAGGCTACCCAGGCATACCAGAGAGGCTCCTGAGAGATGACTTACTGTGGAGTGGCAGAAAATTAGCTTCTATGTTAATATCCAGAGTTGTTTTCAAAAGTGAACTGGAATATGTGCTTGTGTGTGTTGGATTTTTCCTTTAAAAAATTCAATGTACAGAAACCACAATTGCTCTGTGATAAGACACTAACAAAGAGAAGAACAAAAGGAGCTATCAAAAGCAGTTRTGTGTTGCAATCCATCTGCATGTTTATCTGCAGTGACATGCACAGGTGGATTCATCTAGCAAAATTTAGGCAACTAAATGCCTCTTTCAGCATTCAAGTTAGGAGCCCGGTCTTCCTGGGTTCCTTGTATAATAGAGAAAAAGGCAAGTCTGGGGGGTAATTCAGTCCACCTCGGTTCTGAGTCACCTGAGGAAGTGTCTAACTCCTTCCTTGGTGGCAGGGGGAACAGAAGGCACCTGGCTGCCTAACCCAGGCACTGTYGGCAGCATTGTGAGCAGCACAGAAAATGGGGCTCGATACAAGACCACCAAATATCTCTGCTAAATTCCTGTCAAGTGAGTCAGATCTACCCAGGGTACCTGGCATAGTGAGATGCAAGAGGGCCAGAAGACAGCAAATGGGAAGCTGCAGAGGCAAATTCTCAGCGAATTCTTAGTTGCAAATTCTCAGCATTTGTTGCAGATTATCAACACCGCGGTCAACRTGCAGTTGAGGAGAAGGCAGAACAAACCTGTTTTCTAATTAAGGTTTAGAGGATTTGGCAGCAAGATGGGGAGAGGGAACACAATCCCTAGAGCCGCCTAAGTAGGATTGGGACTTCCACGCAGCAAGAATGAGTCACAGGGTGGGACAAGGAGAGAGAGAGAGAGAGAAGCAAACGCAGATCTGGGAAGGTAGAGAGTGTGGGTGGAAGGCAAATACCATGGACGAGCAGAGAGCTGCTGTATGAGTCAATTGAGTCGTATAGATTTTAATGTTTATCATAAATACCAAAGAAGTTTTAGAAACCGCCAACCCAGTAAGTAGTAAATCACAACCTTTTCTTGTGGTTAGGAGAACAAGGGAGGAAGAGGTGAGTGAAGGAAAAAGAGATAACAGGACTGTGAACACAAGACAGAGGGTGTTGTGGAAGATGACATAATGGAATACAGATTATCAGCAATTATGTGGCATGGACAATAAGATCAAATGATTAGTTTTTCCAGAAAGACGCTTCCCCGGTAATCTCTTATTAAAAGTGTGCTAGAATGCATGAACAATGCAAGAAAAACCCTTCTTACTCTAGTGGTTTTTCTTTCCATAATTGAGTTTTTCACTTAAAAAGGAAAGTATTCTGCAATACAATGCCTTAAGTGCTATTTCATGTTAGTAGTAATGTTGCTTCCTTATTTTGTCTTGTTTTGTTTTATTTTACTTAGTCCTGAATATAAGGCTTATAATTTGTTCAGAAATATTTTTAACTGTAGAAGTTCCTTTGGGGGAGCTCTGTCAATATGGTGATCACAGCTTACTAATTTTTACTTCATAGGAACGTGTCTCTTATAAGTGGTAAGGTATTTTCTGGAGAACATCCTGCATTGAATTTCAAATACAACTGTCAGTGCTGGACTTGAAACGTTCTCAGATAGTTGCACTAAAATCTGCAGCTTTAGAGTACTGTTCAGAATGGATATGAGGATGAGAATCTGAGGCATAGTTGTTATGTTATATTAATAAAATACATACCAGCTAATGGAGAGAGGGAGAATGTTTACCTGAAACTATAGGACGGGTTGTTACCCCCTTAATTTGGCTGAAGTTCAACCACTTGGGTTGGAAATTTTCCTGTTATGTGATTGCCTGCCTAATTTCAGACAAGATAGCTCAGATTAATCTTAGAAAAGGTTACAGAGAAAGATACTCTCTTCACAGTTGTTCACCTATCTGCACCACTATTTCTTTCATAAATCCTAAAATGCTCTTGAACAGGTGTTTGTAACTGGTATCATGGCTGTGCCCAAWCTGGTATTTAAAAGCTACATGTTTGCATTAAAATTCCCATATAGGAGATAAATTTTCCAGGGAACTGTCTCTGAATCCTTAACATGGTTTCTGTCTGAGTACCTGCTAGCACTTGGTGTTTAATTTCATGGCTGCATTTTTCTACAGGATTCCTACCTTAGCAGGGTACCCTCTGGGAAATTCACTGAAAATGTCTTTGGGTGGGCTGGATCTCCTTCACGGGTTGCTGGAAAGAAGCATGTTGGATGAGCATAGRATTGCAGGAAGGGAGAGGGAGGGCTTTGGGAGTGAAGGATTTGAAGGCGACTGCTGCTGCTGTGTGACATGCCCAGCTGAGCTTTTTTAATCAAGGACTGCTTTATAGCTAAAACCTGCTAGAACTATAAGGTGGGAATAGTTTGTATCTTCTCACCTCAGAAGGATATTATGAACTGTTTTTTTTTTTTTTTTTTTTTTGCGATTCTCTCAGATGTTGTATTGATTAGCACCATATGAAAAGGAAGGTGAAGCTTAGGATTCATCAGTAAAATGGAGTTGGAAGTGTTGATGTTGAAAGCCTGGGGTGTATCCAGGGAACAACGCTGAGGATGCAAAACAGAGCAATTATCATCAAAGAAGTCCCATCCATTTCTGTATGCTCAGAAAGGGAAAAATATGTTATATTACCATTGAATTGAAGGCTCCATCACTGAGCACACATGGAAGACAGCCCAATCTAGTTTCACTGGCAGTCTCCATTCCGGCATTTCCTAACTCTCCAGTGCTTGACCTCATAACCTTAAAATGTTATTTTTGAGTAGCTTTCTATCAGTTGCTATTATCTAATACTTAGAGTGAATAAAATGGAAAGACTGATAGAATGACCCAGGACCAGAAACTGATGTAAATGGCCGTTCATTTGCATTTCAGAGCAAAAGTGCTGTTCACATTTGATTTTTTTAGGCTTTCTATATGACCCTAAGTCTTAACGGTTTTTGATTTTAGGAGTGTTGCCCAAATTCACCCCTCATATTACTCCAATATGACTTTGGTATTTGGCTTATTGTACCCCTTTAATTTTGGAAGGTTAATCGTGCTAGCCTTACTCACAATAAAGAGATACATAGAYTTGGCTTACTACACTGGACTTCTTTGTATCAACACTTGAAAACAAAGAGACATATTTGGATGCCTTTGCAGGGTGGAAAAGAACTACTTTGTGCATTGCAGAAGAAGCAGCAGCTTTCACAGGGCAAATGAAGRCTTTGCCACAGAGCTGATGGAAAGTCAGCTAAGTGATGATTTCACAYGACAGTTTGCTGAAGACTGCATCATGCTCCCAAATTCTTGGTTAAATCCATTATATCCTTTAAACTATAAGTCTTATTGAAGTAAAGTGTATTTTTAGATAAACACGATGTTGTAATTTCTCTAGCTGCCTACATTGCTGAGAAAGTGTGGGCCAAACCCTGTCCTTTGYAGGAGAGGGAAAGTAAGGTGCGTGGCTGGGTACGTGTGAGCGCAGGTATGTGCAAATGTTTGTAACAAAGCAAGAGTTTTGCTTCTTTTGTATATTTTTATTGTTAAAAGAAAAGCTTGTAAAAAAGTGCAGCCTGCAAACCAGCTTGGCTCTGTTAGGCCAGGGGAAAAAAGAACGTGTGACAGCAGAAGCAGGATATTGTGGAATATGTCTAATGGAAGAGTGATGGGCTGAGGTTGACCAAAGCTCATGGGACAGAGATTCCCTCAGATTCCGGGTGATCAGTCCAAATTCTGCCTAGAGCAACATGAGTCGGAAGATGTTATCACATCACAGCTTGGTGGCTGAGGTGAAAATGAATGTGGTGGTTTGACAGCAGCAATTAACACCCCTGCTGCCAGTGGCAGCACCAAGGCCAGGGCAAGTTAACAGTTCCCCCTCACAGGGGCCTCAAGGTTGTGGCTAAGCTTGTACGGAGGGTAATGCAGAACTCACCAGGCTTCATGARAAGGAGAGTGGGCAGCTGGGAACACTGGGGAAGCACCTACGCCATGGGAAGCAATGGGTTAGAGTCACTATTTCACTGCTTAGCTAGCCAGAAAGGGAAAGCAGCAGGATTAGTTAGTGAAGTAAGAGAAGGCAAGTGTGTATTAGGATGCTACTTCTAGGGTCACAGGTCATGAAAAAAAAATGCTGCAAAAGCTTCTGTTTTGTTTTTGACTGTCATTTGCTCTCCTGTCACAAACACACGAACATTAAGATCTGATGCAATGACTGAAAGCTGAAAGCTGACCAATTCCAATTTTTATGACAGCTAGCTTTTATTTTATTTTATTTTATTTTATTTTATTTTATTTTATTTTATTTTATTTTATTTTATTTTATTTTATTTTATTTTATTTTATTTATTTTTTCAGTAGGAGTGTTCAGTCATGAGAGCAAACCACTAAGGAAAGTGATGGGCCATTCTTCTTGGCAAGTGTCCATATAAAGGATAGATGCTTTCCTGTATGTGCTTTTGTCCTACGTTTCTAAAATGAGTAGTTCATGAGCTCTTTGAGAGAGGTTGGGAGAAAAGAACAAAAAAAAAAAAAAAAAGATTCAGATGGTACATGGATATGGTATTGCAAAGTTCTGCAGGACAGCAGAGCTTGCAGTCACTGAGTCCTACCAGGACAGAGGAGTGTGAAGCATCTGCAAGCACCAGCTGCAGGTGGTTGCCGTGGCCATGACCTAGCTAAGTAGCTTCACTTTTTTGACAAGAGCTCCTCCAGTTTGCAGGGAGTACATGCAGAAGGAGAGCAAAGCAAAAGAGAGGTGGGTTACTGCCAAGTCAACACTAATGAATTTATCAATCTGTATTGCTTTTATACTTGAGCTATGCCTATGATAAGGATCTGAAGTGTGGTGTATCTGGTATGTCCTCCTTGTCTTCAGAGAGAGATAATCAATTCACAGGCTAATAGTTATTTTAATGTTAGCGTCAGTCTGTTTAATGTGTTTTAATTTGAAAACAGTCCCTAAGATGGTATTGCTGAGCCATTCAAAGAAGATATTTAAAGGTTTTAACACCTACACAGACAGACCTTCTCTGACATACCTTTGGAAAAGGCAGAGGATGGCTTTAGAAATACTACTACCTTGGTAACAAGGTCAGCTCAGCTAGGGAAAAGCATGAAGACAGCTAGCAATACAAAACACAGCCCAAACCCAACCAACCTCTCTTTCCTCCCAAAATGAATGATAGTAACAACAAGTTCAGGATTATTATAAAGGGTGTGAAAAGGATAATTCGGACGGCAGAGGGAAGTACTAGAAATGACAGTGCTCTCTAATTCCTTTCTTTGCTGTCAGCTCGTTCATTACCGACAGTACATATGTGGGAGTCGGTTGGAATGTGCCTCCCAATTAATATTTCACTACTAGATTAATGCCTCGCACTGAGACCTTACCATGACAGAGATTGCAAGAACAGGCACGTCGCTGTCCTGGCCTGCATACCGTCTAGGAAGACAAAGCAATGGAGGTTAGAAGCAAGCAAGAAGCACAAAGCAGTGAAGCGGCTTCCTCAAAATCCACAACAGGTCAGGTCAGAGCCAAAAGTAGAAGCAGGTCGTGTTATTTTGGCCCAGTATCCAAGCCACTAGAGAAGTGGCTATTCATCTGGCCCCTGTGGGCCTCCTGGGAGAGCAGATAACTACAGAAAGCAAGCCCAGGCTTGGGCTCCTATTCATAACCATGAGACTGTAGATATCCTGCATCATCTGATGCCTCTCTCAGTGAGTCTGACTCAGTGCTCATGCTGCTCTGCTCACACCTTGAGTATCAGCTCACTACCCCTTGCTCATGGCCTTAAAGAGGTCTCCTACCGTGACCTACCCGGTTTAAAGTGCATTTCACAATGGGGCAATTCGACTGACTTTCTATGAGCCTGTGACTCCCAGGGAAAATCTCTCAGATTTCTGTTACAAAAGCTGAACATATAGGTTGGTTGAGATATGACATAGTGCTAAGACACCTCATTCAAAAACACAATAGGAAAGTAAATGCGATAAAATCCCACACTGAATATGCCAGGGAGACTACCTATGACACTGAGAAGTTGTAAGCCTCTAAAGGATGGAGAGCACTCAGGTGGACAGCTAAGAACTTAGTCCAGTGTGCTGTACCTATTTGGTTTTGATAATTTCTAAAGGGGTACATCTATTGGAAACTACAGCTAACAGTTTGCTATAAATTGCTGTGTGGGTTTGTGACCCCTTCCTTTTACCTTGTACTACAGTGGTTACATTCATTGTAAACGTGAAAAGGGAGAAAACCGCACCAAATTAAGAAAGCAAAGATCCATTTAAGATATTTAAGATATTTCTTCTTCTCCARTGACAGAAAAAAAACCAAACCAAATAAACAAACAAACAAAAATATTCTTTCATTTAAGGTTCATTCAAAGTTTTGTGAAGTGAAGGATGTTTAGGATGAATTGTCATATTCAAATTCAAAACAAACAGGTTTTTGCATAGTTCCATATGTAAATATTTACATTTCTAGCAGTCCCGCATTCTCATCTATTGTTGCTGCAAGGAATGTCCAAGCCCTGATGTTTAGGAGCCCAGACTTTTCTTCATTTCCTGTAGGACAGGTTCTAAAAATGACTTGGTTTGCTTGTGTAGTGTTTCACCATGCTCAGAGGAATATGTTGGTGGATCCCACCAATATAGCCCATGCTTTTCACTTAACCTTCCTTATGACTTAACATAGGCCAGGACAATTTAAGGTTGCAAGTCAGCAACTTACAATCATACCCAAAGATCCCAGTTGGTAGGAAGGCAATCTGACAACAAGAACAAGAAGGAAAAAAAAAGAAAAAAGGCCCCCACAACAGTCTACCATGCTTCAGAATAAGGGTTATTTGATTCAGACCCCAATAAATTGCAAGAAAAACATGGAAAACAATGTTTGAAAATATTAGGTTAGTTCTGTGTGAGCTCAAGAGAAATACAGTTGTTTTGAAGTGCAAAAGATATTATCTGACTCTACATTTACTGTAGAAATTTAAATCCACCAAGTGTCACATAAAGCATCATAAGGAATCAGTGACCAAGACGACAAGTTGCTAAGGCAAATACAATACGTCTTTTTACTTTCATGCCACTGATTCGAATCCGGATGAAACTGGTAGTTAAATGGCCAGTGTGAATGAGCTTGACCAGCACTGGGATAATGTCTAAGGGCCCAGAACACCACAGCTGCCAGTATCTGCCATGGCCTTGTTGACAATTTCCACACAGAATTCAGAGTAGTTATAGAAAAAGAATGACCTTTTCACTTTCAGGGACATATTTTTCCAGTCAGCACCGAAAACTACAGTAATTGGGCATTGAGAAGGAAAAGAGGGAGAGAGAACATCAACCTTCAGAAACTTATCCAAAAGGAAAAGACCATTTTTTTTTTATCTGTCATGCTCAGACAAAAACAATATGTGAACTTGGAAGAACTGGACGAGATACTGTCATATCACTGGAAAAAAAAAGCCATCAGGCAAAGTAACAATGTATAAGATATATCTGACCATTCTGAAGGAACCCTAAAACCGTTGCAGGGTTCATTCCTGGCAAGGTCTACACATGTGCTTAATTTTATATGCATATGCCCACTGAGCCATAACGTTAAATAACAAGCCACTACTAAATTCCCAGGTAGAATCATCCAACTCTGAATGGGAAAATACCAAAATGCAAATTTGTCAACTTTTCTGCCCCTAACCTTGCCAAGAAAAAGCTATGTTGGCCATTAGGCACATCTGTTCCTAACTGCCAGTAATCTATTGCTCCCTAACAGGGTGTGGCCATTATATGTGCAAATGCAGAAAAACAGTTTAGACAGGAAGGGAAGAATATAATATATAGTTAATCCTTGCTGGAATTTTACACAGACAAATATAATTATCTAATTTTTTTTTCAGTCCTCTGTTTCCAAAAAGAATGCCAGAGAATTTTTAACACCACAAGAGATCAGGCACTCTGCTCCATCTCTGAAAATGCAACATCAAAACGTAGAACATGCATAATCATGTGCCACCATCTATTCTGAGTATGAATTATATCATACAGGCATTTGGTATCTCCAGAGGAACTGGATTTGGGTTAGCAAGAGATTGCATTGTTTTGTTCTACAACAAAGACACTGATTCCTGTGAGCTTTGGGGAGTTGGTTTGTGATGTTTGGATTGTATTATCAGGATAATACACCATATGGCTTAGTTATCAGATTCTTCATGAAGCTTTTCTTAACAAAAAAACAAAAGGGGTGATTTTCTTACTTTTGTACTTATGTAAGTCAGAAAGAATGCTGTGGATTTTTTTTTCCCTGTGTGAGGGGATGTTTTGAAGCATAACAAACAACATGCTTTAGGGGATCTAAAGTATAATTCAAGACATGACATTAAGGTACTATTTTATAATACCCTTTTTGTGCGAGCTTTCAAAACAYGCTCTTCTATCTGTTAAGGTTATTTACTGAACAAATACATGTGACATTCACCCATTGCATCTATTTTTTTTCTTTCAAATAAAGGTAGCATTCTGTAACTTTTTTTTTAGAACACGTGAGAAGTCACAATAAAACAATCATCTTGCAAAACACCAGCCTCCCTAGCAGAAGCCTCATGACAATCTGGTTTCAATAACATCAAGTGTGATTTTGCAGTTTTGGGGGATCTGTGGGGTGGGCTCCCCCACACAGAGAGACAGCTTGTTTCTCCTGGTCAAATTTTAAAAATAAGTAAGATTTCTGTTGACTCTCCAAATGGGTGGCCAACTCATCACAAAGAATTGTCTGTTGACTGAGTAGATTTGTGACAGGGGTAAGCGGTCCTACTTACGGACTGAACCCATGACCTTCTAATCCTATCTCATAGGTAGTGCCTGCTAGATTGTTCAATGGTCATTAGACTTGGGTGAACAATTTGGAGGGAAGATTGAGCCAATCTGGGGATTAAAGATCCTAAGAACCAAAACTCAGCTCTCAAACTTGTTTTTGGCTTTCAGTTTCCATGTAATTCTGTGTTTCAGTGATAAGCTTTTCAGTGCTATATGTTTGCATTGCCCTGATGGTAAACTTTCTCTCTGGATTTTGTAGGATGAGCTCGGATAGCTCAAGGGCACAGCACAAGTCCTTTGCCTCTGAAGCTGGTGAAACTGGAGTTTAAGTATTCACTTTGATGAAATAATGTAATGGCAATGCAATAAAATCAGACTGTTTGATTTTTACTAGGGATGAAATGGTTGGAATTTGAATTCAAAAATGAAAACACTTGTTTAGTTCTAGACCTGTTTCCTTTAAGTTTAATACCCTGTTGTGTAGAAAACCCATGAATTCTAGCACATTCAGAAGAATCTAATGATTTGGATACTTAAATCCAACTCAGCAGGCCTCCTGAGCACACAGACTAGCCTAGAAATTAAACAGAGAGACTGCTTTTGCCCCTGAATTTRCAAGACACTTTTCCGTCAACATAAGTCATCCCCTACAGCAAAACCAGATTTTTTCTCGACTTTGTTTTGAGACATAAGAGAAAGTCCCAGCAAATCTGGAAATGCTGCTACCTCATTTCTCTTAACTATTTGACAAATCTGCAATTAAAGCAATTCTCATCTATAGTTATTCTCTGATGTCTCATGAAAGAAAACACATCAAGCTTGTTTCTGCTATGACTTACTGGGAAGCTGTTTTCCTCCACTGTAATCTAGATATTCAATACTGCACTAAAACTTACTTTAGATCTCTCCAGTATTGCTGTGAGCCAGCATATACAGTATTTCTTAGACTCTTAAAATAGATGTTTTTAAAATACGACCTTTTGGATTTTAAGTATTTAGCAAGGATATTTTTACTTGCCAGAGGTTATCCTTTCTCGGGCAGTAAAGACTGTAATGTAAATATTAGACATAATCTATGCAAATAGTGTTTCTATACTTTTTTACCATATTTTCCATCCATCTGCCTCATATTTTCAAAATCAGAGGCTGTAGCATCCCTTATTTGCAAATCAAAGGAGTACTGATAACCAGATGATAATTGCACAACTGCTACTGTTCCATTAATAAAGGAGAAAGACACAAGTTCAAATAGTCAAAATATTTTTGCAGGGTCAGTTTTACACAGCCACAGGACACTCTTAACACTGCCTCTGTGTGAAAACTGGAAAAGTCACAAGCAAGAGAAGCTGACAGAGAAATACAGAATAAAGACTCTTTTTTCTTTAGGTCTCAACCGTATCTGTCTGCTCCCTGCACAGATACCTCTTATTAGATTTGGTTCAGTTTTGCTTTGTTCTCCTCTTAGACTGCTTGCTGCAGAGGTAGAACAAGAATAAATCCAAAGGGAGCGATGCTGTTGCCTTTTCTGCTGCATGCCATTTTGGACTGTGATAGGAAAGAAGGATGAATATTTTGGGATTTGGTTGAGGATGTGGCATAGGTGAGTGAGGAAGTGCAAGCATGTGATAGATAAGAGATCCACAAGTCATAGCTGTAGTCGGGCCTAAGGTCACTGCCTAAATTAGACCAGCCCAGGGTGAGTGGGTAGCTGCTAGCATCCAGAATGGCATGAAATGTACAGGAGAGCAGACTCAGCTATCTTATTTTTGTAGCTAAGTAGGAGGTGGGCAGTGTGTTTCTTTCAATGCCGATCATGGCATTCTGTTTAGCTTTTTATGCAGGAAAAATATAGGCCAGGGAGCACTGAGAAGAGCTATAAAAAGCATCAGAGGTCTGAGAGAAAAAATTGAATGAGTTTTCAATGATTGAGGAAAAGCTGAACGTTTTGTTCTGGAGAAGATTTTTTCATAAATGCAAAAGAAAGTGCAAAATGTCAGTGGGCAAAGTATCTTCTGTCTTTTTGAGGTGTTAGAAGTACTGAGCTTCATTGTACAAGTTTATGGACAATAAAGTCCTGGAATGGTGAAATCCTCAATACGGGTAGTTTTTATAAGTAGTGCTAAGCAAGGAGGGAGAAAGGTGTAGCTGCTCCTGCCTCAGGGAAGGTGGATGGACGCCTAACATCTAAAGATCACTTTTTGTCCTATTTACTGGTTCATGTTGCCAAACCCGTGGTTCCCCTGCACTCCCGCCATTCAGAAAGATGTGATCACCACGCTGCTTTCTTACACCACCCTCTCTGGGGAACGCATCTCGCTTGTCTCCAGTGTTTGTGGTCTTGTAACGTGCTAGCAACAGCCTTCTGCTGGAAGCACCCGGGAGCCCRCGCTGCCTGCTGCCGAGCAGGCTTATCGCAGGCCAGCACAGCGCGTCGGCATGGACTTAGCCTATGGATCCGCTGATGTATGTGTTCTGCTGATGCACTTAGAGATAAGCTGCGTGTTCTGGTTTAACAGGGTTGGCTCAACACCTTCTGCGAAGGGATGTTGCRTCCTTCAGGCAGCCTCTGAGGGAGATCGAGAATGCAGGTTGCGGATTTCTGATCTCCCTGTCCGTGACTGTCCTTGGCTATAATCATGCCTGTTTTAAGCTAACCTCGTTTTCTGCTTTACGTGATTACAAACTCCTAGGCCTCGTGGTACAGAGAGTGCCAGTGCGAGGGCTGGGCCCAGAGTCCAGATGTTCTGACACCGTGTCAGAAAAAAATACTCTCCAGTACCCATCTCTTATCACTGTGAAGGGGTTTTGTATGAAGTTAATAGTTTTGCAGGCTTCAATAAAATCTAATTGTACTGTTTAAGCTTTTCCTCTGTGGGATGGTTAAATGTAATTTGAGCAGAAAAGTTATGTTATGCTGTTCTACTGAATTCTACTACATTTAAGCATAAACCATTAAAAAAATCCTCAATAATTAAAAAAATGACAGTACTAGAAGAAAAAACATACAGAATATTTCTAAAAACCAAAAAGGATTTTCTAAGAGTGTGAGGCTGTCAGGAGATGAAGACTAATGTGTGGCTAGAGACTACAGTTTTGTCAATCATTCTGGTTCCTCCTCAGGAAATTTTAGGATTACTGACCCTGTTTATGGACTGACGCTGTATGTGCCACACCATCTGGGTACATAACCAGGAGATTACATTTGCCATATTTTATCTAGCTGTTTTGTAATGTCTCTGCTGGCTCAGCTGTCAATCCCAAATGATTATTATCACTTATCTCTTCCAGTACATTCACCCATACATGCATCGTTAGAAAAGGACTTCTTTAAATTATCAATTACAAGAAGAATCAAAGAAAAAGGCATGCAAAATACGACATGAAAAAAGGCACACCCCACATGGGAGGCATAGCCAAAACTCATCTTCAGTATAAAAATAGGAAGCAGAAGAAACGTCATGAAAATATATTGTAAGAAAAATGCATGTAAGCCTAAGGGGTGTGAGTCTGCATGCAAAGGGGGTAGATCTCAGGAGTACTAATCCACCTGGCTGCTTTCACAAGCTTATAATGATCTGCAAAAATGCTGGTCCCTAGGGACTGATCCAATTTGGACCACTGGGGCAGTAACACAGATGCACAATTTTTATGCCTGGGTTAGAGAAAGCACGCCAAATTTAGAAGATTCCCCTGGAAAAAAAACCCCAAAACTCCAAATGCCTTTTGCTAATTCTTCAGAACACCTGGAATAAGCTCAACAAGTTAAGGAACTAGCAAAAATGCACTGTGTAGTTTACCGTGGCTCCTACCTCAGTCAAATTAAAATTTTGAAGCAAGCAGCTAGAAGAAACCTTAGAAATTCATGGATAGCCTGTTGGGTGTTACATTTTTTGTGTCAGTGTTGACGGCTCATATTACACAAAAAACAAAGAGCTTCTGTTCACAGAGGGTCCACATGCTAAATATAATAACATTTCAAATGCTGGAAGTTTTGTGAGGGATATATATATATATATATATATTTGTATTCTGTATTTTTTTCCATTTTTAAGGCTTTTTCTCAGACTGTAAGCATTTTATGTGAAGTCAAACTTCTGGAAACAGATGTAAATGTCTCACAGTACAATAACAACTAAATCCTGCTTAGTTCTCTGAGTGATCTGAATAGTCACACATACATAAACAATCTCACACCTTCAGTGGGATAATCCATATAATCCAGGTGAGCATAAACTTTAGTTTGATATTTGCTCAAAAACAAATTCCAGATCATTTTTTATATTTAGTTTTTAGACAAATATCTTTTAAAACCATACAAACAACTACCTAATACAGTGTTTCTACACTCTGTAGTTATTAGGTATCTGCTTTAGTGCAAAGCTTCTATATCTTGGCTACGTTTGTGGATTTAGTGTTGGTTATTCTTTATGTAGGGATGTATTCTGATATGTTTGCTTTGGCTGACTCACAGTATGACAGCAAGTATCCCATGAAATAAATAAGAGCTCATGAAAAGGAAAGCATTAAGGGTAGCAAATATGCATCTGGCCTGTCGAAATTGGAGATACATCACTTGAGTTCTATACGCGTGCCCTAACAGCATTCTTCTTTAAATCTAGGCTTTGCAAAATATTATCTGAGCTGTGCTGGCTGAAAGGGACTTTGACGGCACCTCTTCTGCAGCAGCGTGCTTAGGTTGCAGCCTCCTAGTGAGCTCATGTCAAGCTGTGGCAAATGACTTGCAGTTGCAAAACCTGTGCACGGAGCAGGACAATCAGCCCACGCTCAGCTCCCTCAGGTGCTGGCTACACTGCACCTTCCAAAAGGTCATTTAATGCTGTGCAAGTACGATGCACGTCCGTGACACTGGGAATGGGAGGAAAGCTGCACCTGCCACTCTGCTTAAAATTAGAGAGAGGCTATTCTGCTGCTTGAGCAAATTTGTGGCTACATAATTATGAACTCCCTTTTTGGTTGTGCTCACCTGTCGCTGAGTAGCATGTGACGTGGCATTTTGCTTATAGGTTGGCACCTGATGGTACCAAGCAGAGAACRTGGACAGTTTTCTCAATTAATAGAAAAAATATCAGACGGAAATAAAATAGTTTGTCAACTAGTTGTTCTGAAAAGGGGCTAGGAATACCTGCTAGGTAAATGGTTCATGCTTCTGGGACTTCATACTTGTTGCCTATTTTTTATTTTTTTTTCCATATCTTATCCATAACAGTCTATTTGTCCTCAAGGTAAATAAGTGAAATAAGTGTTTGTTGTAGTAGTGAACACTASAGTTAGTTCAATTTGAGGGATGGAAGCGTGATGGAGAGAGCAAACTGGGCCAGTGATGAGGAAAAAGTGCAGGGATCAMGGCTCTTCAGTCAAATTGGGAGTATCCCAGGGAGCCAATGATCCGCTGGGGATATATGGGCATCGCCATATATCTTTGCCCCAATTTCCTTCACCGCTCTTCCCCTGAATGTACTGTGATTCCAAAGGTTACTAAACTATTCAGGAAAACTAAGAGAAGACCTTATGCCCTTTACCCCATGTGTTGGCAGACAACAGTCTTGCCTTCAATTGGGTGACTGGGGTGGAAGTGCACAGCAGTGCCACCACCTTGAGCAATACACCCATTTCATCAGTAGAAACGTGCCAGTAAATGCCAGTAAATGTGACAGCACACAGCACATGGGAGTCTTGGTTTAATTTTGTTTGCTAATGTTACACAATTTGATACTCCGATATTTCATGGCAGTAGCAAAGATTTACCACCAGATGAAAAGAAGAAATAAATCATGACTTAGAGTTTACTGGTGTATTTGCTGTATTAGAAAAATAATGTAACTGACAAAGAGAATGTATTTTTTTCTCTTCTGCTCCTAATTCAAGACTTCTGTCTCAAAGAGTCACAGTGGTGTTGGGTAGGCAGCTTAATTTGTTGCACTATATCAGTGCAGAAACAGCAACCTCCGGTGGTCATTTAGCCCAAATTACATGTAGTGTGTGAGGTCAATATGGCCTCTCCACTTGGCTTACTTGAAAGCACTTGTTACACTACTTTATTTTTATGCTTTCCCAGTTGTAGCTTGAAGTCACATGCATCTTCACACTTTACAGATGCTGCAATACAGTTTTAAAATTTACATAAAATAGTAAGATTTCCAACAGAATGCAGGCAGGAGTTCACTGAATTCATTGACTATCCAGATCTTGGCTACCAATAATAAATTCCAGCCTGAACCACCATTGCAAGAAAGCTAGATCATTTCCTTTAGGAAAGCAGATATAGAAAYTTTCATATCAATCCAATATTAGATACATTCCTCTTTCCTTTCACTTATCATGTCCATGGAAGCCCTGTAGATGCAAAGTCAAAAAACAAAGCTATGTCCTTTGTCCTGTATACATAACTGTGAAATGGAATATATATATATATAAATATATATATATATATATATATATATAAAAGTAATAAGTTTGATGAATAGTCTATCTTCAATATTTAAAAAGCACAGATACATACCTGCTATTGATTAAATGATGTTCTAGAGTGAACTAGATGAATGTCATTTATGCTTCTGCCCAGCAAAACCATAGCAGCCTTCAGAGCTGCAGACTCTTAGCCTGACTGGGTGAGATTTCATCTCATCTCACAGGTTAAGGAGGACACAGTCTAGCCAGTTTTTAGACTTCACCTTTATCTTCCTCTTTTAACTTTCTCCTAAGGGAGAGAGATCTGTGAAACTTTGGACACAGCCARACATACACTCCAGTTATGTTTAATTAAGACTTGGAGCTGATAAAATTTGGAAAATGTCCATATTCATGCATAAGCAAAGAAAGTAATTCATTCTTTCATTTTGCTGTATGAAAAATATAACAAAAGCATGGAATTTACGTCTTGAAGTGTGAGATACTTGTTTTCCCCTGGTCCTGAATTGTGGCTTACCTCTTCCAGCCATTCCCATATTCCAAACTTGGATTCCCCCACAACAGAAATGCAGTATCTCACCCGTGTTATTCTGCAAGGTAATTTGCTTTCCTCTGTGATGAATCCCTATTCAGCAAACAACTCCTTAACTTCCTGTATTTTAGTTTGATTTCTGATTCTGATAAGGTACACGATTTTCAAAAGAATTTGACTAATTCCATATGAACATGATTTTTCATTGTATTTAGTAAAAAAGGTTCAAAGACCTCATGTGCTTCATCATCTCGATCACTGTGAAGACCAAAATAGGAATAATCCAGCCTCTCACAGACTTTCTTGTACATTCCTGAAGGTCTGCTGCCTTCTCTGCAGCTTCAGACACAGGCCACAGATTGATAAAACCTATCGAATCACTTCAGTTTAGCAAATCGAATACTTTTTGAAACCCACATTGCTTTGGAATCAGTGTTTCCCACACCTTAGGTTTTATAAAACTTATCTTAATTTTAGGGTTGTTATGTATGTAAGATGTGAATGTTTTGTGACGTCTAACGTGAATGTCCCTAAAATAATCTGAGTATAGACAAGAAAAGAAAGAACTAGTTATACGGGAGTTTGTTGTGCAAATTCAGAATGTTTTCTGTATATAAATGTCCAGTTCTAAAGAGTGATCTGTATGATTGGAGATATATCTCCCTGTGAGGCATTCCTGTTGTCTGTGTGTCTTTTCTTGATGTAAATATTTCATGTGGAGAAAAAGAACCTAAATTAGTACATGGTCACCAAAGATTACTATTTCCTTGAGATTGTCAGGACTGCATATCAGAAAGGCCTGCTTTGGATCAAGTCTTCATGCTGATCTGTTCTAAACATAACAGAAAAAGAAATTATTTGTATTATTTTTACATAATTCTTTGTAAATGCATTAGTGCTCAGAGAATAAACCCCATGGCTCTTGCAAAATCCTCGTATATACTGAGATAGTGGCCTGAATATAAGTATAATGGAGATGCAACATGTTTCCAAAATATCCAGTCACATAGCAAGTGCCGCCTTACTGAGGGATAATTAAAAAATATTTTAGAGATCTAGCCATGGATCAAATTAGCTRTGGATTAATCTGCAGTCAGAGTGGAATGTCATTTTGGGAATAGCTCTCAGGGAACATCCTGCCAGAAATACTTCTTAGGTGCTCTTCTCTGGCTCTGGCATAAGGACTTAACTAAACATAAGACTAAACTAAAGGCCAGGGCCAAATACTAGCGGCATCTCTAACAGCTAGTGAATAGGAGAGTCAATTCTTGCCTCTAACTAACCTCACCTSCCTTATCTTGGCATAGTAATACTTAGATCAGGATTTTTGCCCTCCTTTCTCCAGATGCCTGATCATTTTCTTCTGGCTTCATAGCAGCAGTTCTGCACTTCTCAGCTGCCAGTAGGGAAGGGCATGAATCCATGGCTTTTTTCCCGGCTCCACCATCACAATCCTGTAGACCAGGACATAACGCGAATCCTTGTTCTCCATTCTCCCTAGAGCATTTCTGTAGAACAAGGCACAGTGGGTGGATGTTTGGGCCATCCCTCAAACTCACCTATCCCACCACCTTCATTTCTTTCTCCGCTGTGTTGTCAGTCACACTGTATAATCTAGGTGGCTTTTCCTGGCATGCCCCAAGAAATCTCTTCCTGCCATTAACTTGAGTGATCGTGTTGCTCTCGGCAGCCCAYGAGCCCGAAGCCCAGGCTGGGAGCTCCGGCAGAGATCAGGGCACCATGGGGCAGTGCCGTGCCGGCTCATTCAATTTCCATTCCAATAACACATGCGCCAAGCAGTGATTTATTAAAGCCCGCCGCGGAAAACAAAATTGGAAGCATAAACATATGCAGATGGAATTCCGAGCTGGGGAAGATTCTGCCAATTTCTGCAACTTATGCATGCTCAAAATATTTACTTAGGAATTCTTAATTAAATAAACCATTCAGTAGTGGTGTACTGTTTCAGATGTGTCACAGTGTCACCACAAAATATGTCAGTGGTTGCTTTTAACAAAGATTCCATTATAAAGCTTTTTATCAGGCGCTCTGGGCTAACTTTTCAGAACACTGCGCAGAGAGTTAAGACGTTGCAGCTCCTCTTTGGCTAATGGGATTCATGTGGCTAAATTTCTTCATTCCACACTGAAAACAAATCCGTGCCCAACAGAAACTTCAGGTGAATATCGAGCAGCATGGTCAGGGGTGACATCACTGTAACCCTAAGGGTGCTTTTTCAAAGGACTTACAGTAAGGTCATGGGGACCTATTTTGTATCTATATAGATAGATATAAATATATTTTTGAGCTTTCCATTTTTTCCCAGAGATTCTGAGTGCTTCCAAAAAATACCATTTAAGTGTCTAGCTTTCTCTATGGGATATTTATCTGAAGTTGCAAAAGCACAATAATGTTTGGAATCAGTGAAATCATTCGTTTGAAATCAGTTAAGCAAACACATGTGATTGCAAATGTAAAATAAGGACTCAGTGTTTGATTTTTGAGGAGTTCTCAAAGATATTTACCTTGTATGAAGTAGTTAGAATATAGAATTATTCACATTATTGTGATCTTTCATGTTTTCCAGGTAATACTTGTAAAAAGGAAAGCTAGAGATCCCAGAGAGCTTTAGAGAGCTCCTAGAGAGAACATACAGTCATAATGAAGAATAAGAATGAAGAATTTTCACTTTTTTTTTGCAACAATCTGCCTTTGCAAGCTTAAAAAGCAATTAATATTTCAGATTATTAGCTGAAAGCTTGTCTTACCCTGAAACAAATTTTTGCTTAAAGCGAAGACTATGGCATCAGATACATTTATTTTTTCAAAGAATGAGAACTGAACAGTTCAGAATTGCAATGCAAAAGACAGGCCTTCCAAAGTATCAGTATCAGCTTGCATTTGGCTTGCTGTAATTTTGAACTGCCAGGTGCTATCCAAATCCAGATTCAGATCTTAAGAGGGTTTTTTTTTTGTTTTGTTTTATTTTTTAAATTTTGAATTAACTGTTTATAATTATAGCTCAGTTTCCATGCTAGCATTTGCCTTGGACTAATGATTGATGATTAAGACAGGTAAAGACTCTTCATAAGGCAGTCACCACTATAAATTGCTTTGGAAGTGCAACGTGGTCCCACTAATGCTGTTTAAGTAGACAACTCACGTGGATGACCTAGTATCCAATGCGCTCAGTGCGGTCTGGTCACAATTACAGTAAACTGCACCAGAAATCTGAACAAAACCCTGCACTCAGGATTTCCTTGCGATAAGAATCAAGGGAGTTCGCACCACAAAGAAAGATTAGATGGGAGGAGATGCCAAGATGTGGCRTGCGGATCTGTCTTTTGACAGCTGTAAAGCAAAGCCGTCTCCATCTAGCAACCAAGGCAGCCTTCAACCTGCCAAGGGCCAGGAGCGCAGCATGAGCCTGCAGGATATGTGACAGATGCATAAACTGAGGGACGCCGCAAGAAATAGCAGAGAGGAAACTTGAAATGCTGCTGGGTGCATTTCTTTAATATAAATAATGTTTTTCCCCAAAACCTCGGTTTCATGATTCAGCATTTCTGTTGGCACCAAAATTATAGTAACAATTTAAAAATAGATTCAACAAGTCTGAGAGAATATGCTGGTAAGTTCAGACCAAAGAGGAGGAAGTCTCTGGAACAGCAGTAGTAATAAACAGCAGTAATAAAAAGAACTGAGACTCCCCTCTCCCTTTCATCCAGTAATCGCAGTATAATGCTTTTAAAAGGAAATATCAAAAGGACTTTGCAAACAAGCATTACTTATGATATTCTCACAATACCTTCTGAGGCAGATATGATCATGCTTATTTTATAGATGTATAAACTGACTCACTGTATTAAAATAGTTTGACCAAGGTCTGCTGGAAAAACAACAGGAGAAAAAAAGAATATACTCTTTAACCCGTTACTAAATACTAGCAATGTGCATGGAAGAAGCAACCAAATTGAAAATTATACATAGGGTAGCTACTGTAGCCAATTCTTCCCTGTTTTATTTTTCTTTTGCTTTGTAAGTCACGTGTGTTTGCTGTTCAGCTTGAAATATAGTTAGTGGGAACTGCTGGGGCTCAGCAATTCTTAGGGGGAAAAAAAAAAGCTATTTGAAACTGATTGCTAAAGATGCTAAACCCTCAGAGCCACAGTYTTGCTACTGGCTAATGACAGCCACCAAAGGTGTCCTCGGCAAGTCACTGATGATCTGGCACCCAGCAATCCAGACTTGGGTCCCCCTTTTTGCATTCCCCCTTAGAGCACTGACTCGAGCTAAGAGCATCTGCACATTCCCAAGGACCCAGCCCTTGGCTCCTTCATACTTAGGTTTTCTCTGACTCTGCAATGACTGAAAATTCTTTGTTTTTCTCAGCTGATCCACTTTCTATGTTTATGTAGAAACATCCTAACAGATGTAATATAACTGTTGTGTATTCCTCTTGGACTCTCTCAATCAGAAAAACTATTGACTACATTTTATTATTGACTAGAGTCTCATGTCATCCTATTTTCTTCAAACTGCACTTGCACTTATTGCATTAATTTATTGCATTCATGGACAGTGCTGGTACCTGAAAGTGGGAGGGTTGCTCCTGCAGCTTTGAAACCCATCAGCTTTCAAGGGGAAAACTGATAATGTCAAGGAAGAGGAGGGCATGGTGTTGGGAGACGACCTTGTGTTCCTAGTAGTGGTGATATGCAAGCCCGAAGAACACAGCTTGACACTCAAGTCCTGAGGTGGACTTGCAGAGCTAGTAGTTGAAAACTTTTCCTTTTTTTCATGAAATTCGCTCGGAAATCACTAGGACAAATAAGCACGAGACCTAGCAATGCCATCTACAGCCGAGCATTTCACYCTCAGAGCCCAACGACATTTGTGAGCTGCCCTCCCTGCTGCCTCCCTGTAAACTGAATCCCCCCTGTGAACTCTCCTAGAGTCTTTTTGAGAGCCCTATGCACAGTGGGTAACTGCATTACTAATTTAGTTTGCTGAGCATTCAAACTATTATGTTTTCTTAGTCACGGAGAAAGGCATTCAACTACTGCTCTCTATATTGAACGGTGTAATGCTGTGGGATATTGTGTGGCTGGATATACTCTCTTCCCTCATCACCACTTTAACAACATAAAAGAAGCAAACTTGGCTCCTAGCACAATTCAAAAAAGGATGCTGGTATTTTATTGTGATCAAAGAACGTATGTTTCTGAATACAATGCATCAGCTATAAAGGAAATATTTTTTCTCTTTTCACTCTTTACTGCATCATTTTGAGGCTGTATATCACACATTCAGTGGAGAGTCCCTGGCTCAGAGAAATGCTCTAGTTTTTAATATCAAATATTGTTATTTTTTCCTCTCCTTCTGYATATACCCAGAAGTCAGAAGTTACTACCTAATGCACTGTTGTACAGAACACAGAATCTCGTTATCTCTCCATCAAATTCAGTATTTGATATATTTTTTAATATCATCACATCTCATAAAAATCCATATTTAAATACCATGTTGTTTAAATATTTTATACTGCTATTTAAGTAGAAGTGGGCCAGAAAAAATCTCAACCCAAAACCTGCATGCATCTTGGTGAGTCACTGCATCCAGTTTACACTCCAACTTTGTTCCTCAGTTTGCAGAAGAACAAGAATTAAAGTTAGAGGTCCGCACCCATATTCCAAACACTGTGAGTGGTCAGAGCTGCAACTACGTTTTGCTCTTATTTTTGTTTAATAGGAACTACCACATGGCATGTGTGCTCTGTGTTTGCAGTACCTTGTCTCTGTATCTATAAAACCCCAAACCATAAAAAAAAAAGGCAAATTTTTCATAGATTGTTAACTTTGGAAAAGATGCACAAATACCTATTAAAGGCAGAATGAATCATCATGAAATTTCCATTCCACAGTAAAAYTGGTATTTCATTTTGACCAGGGAAGAGTTCTTCATTTCTCCCTATTTGCTCTGGCTTTACTGAAGTTTATTGAAACAGCAAAATGAAACACTCTGATTTTGTTGAAATGCAACATTTATGTAACTTTTTAGTTACCTTTAAGATGAAGTTGATAAATTCTTATAAAATGTTTAAAATCCGTTCAGTCAGCATATTCCAAAAAGAGCATTTCCAGTGGGATATTTTAAACATTAACATTAGTGGCTTAAGTGCATGTTCAAGACAGAGTGAAAAGCAATGGAGAACTTGCTTTTTATCTTCTTATTAACCTATACATATGGCAACTTCTCTTACTGGGAAACCTGACTTAAACCCGAAGTGCCACGAACATAAGTATCTTTACACTTACAGAGAGAGTCAACAGCAGCACTGGCTGGGAAAATAAAACTACCCATGTATTTTGATGAGCATTTTGGGACAAGTTAAAGCAGGACACGGGTTTGCAGAGTTACTGCACTGCAACCAGCAAGGATCGGTCAAGGATCCCAACTAGTGTCCCCAGAAATCATTATGGAGCAGGACATCTTGAGCTATGTGCTCGGCAAGGCCTGTTTTGCTAATGCAGCTGCACTGCTCTTTCCATATTTGCTAGCTTGCTCAGAGGCAAATCAAGCATCCCTGCATGGTACCGGATAGATGAGACTGGAGGTATTACTGAACGTGTAGTCATGGTGTCTTATTTTTCAAAAATACTATCACTTAAAACACTGCCTGTAAAGACGTTGAAAAACAAGACTGCAAACTGCTGAAAAGTGAGCTAAAAAAAAAAAAAAAACAAAAAACCACTAAACTGAAAACATATGGCAGGTGCAAGTTACATGCAAGTTTTATAATTTCTGAAAATACACTTGAAGAATGAGAACTGCAAATGTTTCCGGTCTGGATGGCACATATTAAGGATCACATAATGTGCTCCATGATATTTGCCAGGTCTGAAAGTGCTCTTATGCTAGTGAACTTCTATTAATTTCCCTGAGAGTAATAATGGGCAAGAGGGTTGATAGASTCAAGTCCTTCTCTAAATTGTGCCCAATGGTTTCGAACACAGGATGGCTGGGATGGTTAAAATGCTGAATCTAAGCCATTCAAGGCAGACTTGAGTTTCAGAGATTTTCAGACTTCAGTTATCCATGTCCCTTGGTTTCTGCCTTTCAGTATTGCTTRCTTTCTACATCTCATTAGTTCACAGTTGTATGTGGGGCTGGAAGTTGAAGGACCAAAATTCCATGAGGGAGCCAGTCTCTCATGGCCTAAACTGAACTAGGAACTACTGCAAGATTTCCAAACAGATCTTCCAGATCAGAGAGGTAGGGATAAGCCTAAATAATTATAGGAACCCAGCTTCCAGACCTTCCCTGTTTGTCCAGTGCCTTGCCTGCCACACAGTAGTGTGCAGCAAACTCAGTTAATGGTCTCAATTCCATTATAATGTGTCTTTCTGCTTTTCTTCAGAGCTTTGTCATCCGTGGTGGCTTTAGGAGCTAATATAATCTGCAACAAAATCCCGGGCTTGGCCCCTCGACAACGAGCGATCTGCCAGAGCCGCCCCGATGCCATCATCGTGATCGGAGAAGGGGCACAAATGGGAATCAATGAATGCCAGTACCAGTTCCGGTACGGGAGGTGGAACTGCTCTGCCCTGGGGGAGAAAACGGTCTTTGGACAAGAGCTTCGAGTAGGTAAGGGAGTCACTAAACAGTGCTAAAATGTTGCATAGGGGCTGTTTGTCTTTTACCTTTCCCATTGTGGTCTTGCAAAGGTCTACGTCCCTTAGGGGTTTGCTTACTAGAGCTAAACGGTGACACTCCCCGATAAACAGCAGTCTTCATCTTATCTTTGCACTCACTTTTTTCACTGAATAAGGGATAAGAAATCTTTACTGCTTTCCAGGTAACCTTCCATAACTGTGCGGTTTCACCTCTAGAAATGTCCCAGATGCCTCTATGGGCACCTAAGGACACAGCCATCACCCTCCCTTCTGTTGTCATGACAAGTGTATTGCATACCTCACCTGGTCAAAACAGAAATAAGATCAGTTCCAAAAAACCTCCACAGACCCCGCAAAACTTAAGCAGTAGGGATTTCCCACCTAACTGATAGAAACACTGTGCACATGACATCAGCTTTGAACTCAAAAATGTTTGCATATTGTGTCAGATTCTTCTTTGGGTGATTTTTTCTTTAATTCAATTGTTCAGGTGGGTCTTCTGCCTGCAACACAGTTGAATGTGCTCAGATGTAAGATCTCTTTAAAAATACAAGAAAAACTGGCATAACATTTCAACACATTTGTGATAGGAGGAAATGGCTTACATGGTGCTTAAACTGTTACTATTATAGAATCATAATGGTTGGAAAAGACCTTTAAGATCACAGAGTCCAACTGAAAAGCCTTCAACACCACACCTGATAAACCATGTCCCCAAGCGCCTCATCTACACATTTCTTGAACACTGCCAGGCATGGTGACTCCACCACTTCCCTGGGCAAGCTGTTGCATACTTCACCCGTCTTTCTGTGTAGAAATTCTTCCTAATGTCTAAACTGAACCTTCTCTGGTGCAACTTGAGGACATTTCCTCTTGTCCTATCTGTAGTTTCCCTGGAGAAAAGACTGACCCCTGCCTCACTACAGTCTCTTTTCAGTTAGTTGTAGAGAGCAATAAGGTCTCCCTTGGGTATCCTCCAGATTAAATAACCCCAGCTCTCTCTGCTGCTCCTCATAATATCTGTGCTCCTGCCCCTTTACCAGCTTCAATGCCCTTTTTTGGACATGCTCCAGTACCTCAATGTCTTTCTTGTAGTGAGGGGCCCAAAACAGAACACAGTATTCAAGATCAAGGCTGTGATTTTCTTTCTCTAACACAGCCGTGAAATGAACATTAAAAAACAGAGGTATGCTTAATGACCGAGCTGAGTTTTTTCAAAGAATACACAAACCTGAATGAAGTTTGGAAGTCTTAAGGGCACAATGGCTTAGGTGTAAACTAGTGCAATAAAGGAAGGCCACTGACATCAAAGGAACTG
This sequence comes from Nothoprocta perdicaria, assembly GCF_003342845.1. Classification (NCBI taxonomy): domain Eukaryota; kingdom Metazoa; phylum Chordata; class Aves; order Tinamiformes; family Tinamidae; genus Nothoprocta; species Nothoprocta perdicaria. The sequence goes on from NW_020455954.1 coordinate 541,485, forward strand.
AGTTACCCCAACAGAGAATCTGTTTTATAGTCTGCAACCAGTACTCCGTACTGAATGCCAGAAGTGGAGAGGGCTGAAACTAGTAATAATCCCTTCTCTTCCTGCCCCGAATTAATGGCAAAAGACAATTCTGAGCTTTTTGGTAGCATTTCACTTTGATGCTGAAAAACTGATGGTGAGGTAGGAATTTACTAGGCATTCAATGTTGCTTGTCAGTGCTTCTGTTCACATTTCTCTTATGATATGTCTGTTTAGACATATCAATTTTTGTTTCTTTCAAAGACTGTAATGAGAAGGCACTAAAACATCCTCAAGACACTACATATAGGAAATAACCTAACATTTGACTTTTACCTTTACCTTAACCTCGAAAAAACCCCACCACATTTTAATCACGTCTCAGTGGTTAGAAACACAGGTCTCGCCCTCCTTGGCTTATTTTACGCTTGTCTGTCTTCAGTTGAAAGCCAAACTGATATTGCTGGCAGAAAACATATTAGTGCATGCTTTGGTTTTATTTTTTATGCTTCACTGTCTTGATCTACCAAGCCCTGTACACATGCCCTGACCATTAAACAAGTAAATTCTCCTAACTTCTGGGAGACAGTTTATGCCCCTGAAAACTGACACGCTCTGCAAAGCTCTACTGTTGTGTCATTCCCAAACTTTCTAGTGAAAATGTTTTCACCACTCTGCCTTCCTCTTTAAGCTGAGATCCTTGTGAAGCCGTATCAGCTCCATGAATATGCTCATGAGCATCAATTCCTCTCACCACTGAGGCTGTGCTTTCATCCTTAGAAAGCTTGCAAGTGTGCACAGTTTCATGTCTAAGGGTCTAAAGAACACTAAAGACTCATGCCTGTGTTTTCATTTTGAACATTGCTATACAAAAGAAGAGACATGGGGAACAATGATTATTTGGCATAAGGACAGACCAGCTATCAGGATGGTCAGACTATGGAAAGGCTCAAAACCGGGATTTTCTTGAGCCATTCTTTAGGTCACATGTGCCAAAATGTTCACCATATTCCTGACCTCTTCACCGAACCTGGGTGGTTTCTTGCAAATTTGAAATGACTGATGTGGAATTTGGTGAGTTCTTTTACGACTTAACCCAAACACAGACATAACTTGGCAGTTGCAGCTGAGTTTTGCTTTGACATTTGTTGGGTGTGAAACCACACAGACTATAACCCATGGAAAAAGTTTACATGACCCCTGCCAGCTGAACCAGATGAGTTCCATGCAGGTCTATAAAGGCTTCCATAATCCACATGTCTTTATTTGTTTTACTAGTGGAGTAGCACCCAGAGACGATGTGGTCAGTATCTGGGCAAAGGATGGAGTTTAGGAAATGGTGGCGTTATACTGGTGGAGGAAAAAAAAAAAAGAAAAAGAAAAGGAGGACAAAGTCAAAATATACAGATTTAAACTTAAAAGATTCAAAAACTTGTAAGCATAAGTATTCACATATGTAACAAAACACATCTGCATATGACAGATACAGAAACATTAAACCAGACATTTGGCTCTAACTGAGCAGACTGAAGAAAGGACTAAGACTAAAGAAAAGGAAAGGCAGTATTTTGATTGCTATTGTTATTCACTTTCCCCCTATTATAGTTTCTTCCAGAACCTCTTAAGGGGAAGAATAATCAAGGCAAGGTATTCAGGTTGTAGAGAAGACCCTTTTTTAGCTATCAAGCAAAGACTCTTATCACTATCATTCAGCAGTGAAGGCTTAGGAGTATTCTAATCTGCAGCCCAATGCAACTCACTCCAGCCACCTCCTCTCTCTGCTCCAAAAATCCCAAACCACATAACCTGATTTTTTCCCAACAGCTGTGGATCAGATGCAACCAGGCACTTCCTGGGAGCCAATGAGGTCCAAGTGTGTACATCTTCTGGCACAATCAAGAAGCAACCAGAAGATGTGACCTAAAACCAGTTGTTTAGCCATTTGTCTTCCAGAACTCCACTATGTCAGGGGAATTCCCCAAAAGTTACCAATACTGAACTAGAGCTGAGCTCTTTTTTAATTTCCAAAAAGGACTTAAATGAATGGGTGGTTATCACCCATTAGTTTCATGGGAAATCTACTAAACACTATGCAAATAGGTTGTTCAGAGAACAAAACAACAACTGTAGCAATTATGTTATACATGGGGCATTCATATTTATGTGAAAGATTTATAGCAACCAGAGATAAAAAGTGACAGAGAGATTCATATTAGTAGCATGAACAAAGGATGTGGCATGGGATGAATTAGCTGAGCATTGCGTGTAGTTTTTTTCTTGTATATTTATAGCTGGGAACATTTCCATAATCATTGTGCCCCCAAATAAAAGTGTCACTGCTCCATTCATTTTACTCACTCTGTCCCTGTGCATGCTCACATGTGATACCATACTACTCCTATCTCTATTATTCATTGGAACTTCTCACAGAAAGGCACTTTCCACTCTGCTTGCTATAAGATGCCTTCTTTGATCAAAAAATTCAAAAATTAATAGGTTAATCGCATATCAATCAGTATTATATACTTGTTATTGAAAACTTAATGTCCTACACACCTGTTAAGACCAACACTCCTGATTTGGACATGGACAGAGTCTGATCCTCTTTGTTTATTGATGCAAAAGTGCTTCAGAGCTGAGGACTGGTCTGAATTGCCTCAGATGGTGGTTGGAGAAATCTCTTGTAAAGATAACTCTAAAACATATGCATCATGAATAACAGTTGGAAGCAAATAACTACTTGGCAGCAAATAAGTAGCCAGTGTAGCCTCTAAAGCACATAGTCAGAACCAATAACAGAAGTGAAATCTGCTATTGTTTTGAAGTGCACAATGCTGGCTAATCATTTGTGCACTGACCATTTCCTCTGCATTTCTTCATACTGAAGCGCTCACAGATTGCTCTGCACAGTGTTAAATCCAGACAAAAATAAAGGACAGAGGATAAAAGTGTCTTTGAAAAAAACAGCTGACAAGATATCCAAATTAATCTGTAGATACCTGCTTTCGTAGACTCAAGACATGGAAAACAATTGGCTTTAGTGGTGTTCACATGGCTGTGCTTCAGGCACTTCAGGATGTCTCAAAGAGAACTTTTCTGGCATGGTGCAGGGAAAAATAACTCATTGAGACAGAAACATGACAGGGAAGAATCAACAAAATATGGGACAATAATTAAGAGGGTACTGACATATTGAAGGTTTTGTAAATCTCTCACCTACTTTTTGTAGAATATCTGCATCTTGAAAGGATGCTTCTGTGGTGGAGCTAACTCTTACTTGCAATGAATGGTTTAAGAGAAGGGCAGCCTTTAAGGATCTTCTTATCACCATGCATTCACTCATGATTTGCTCCATCCTCTGGAAAGAAAAGGGAAGAGAGGGAAGAGAAAACTAAAATTTTAAGGGCTATCATAATTGGTGTGTGGATTTTATGAATACACAGCGTTTTTGAGAAATAAAGTAGGACATCCTATTTAGATACACACATTGACTCATGCACACAAAAGCACAAGACAGTTAAGAAGGCAAGTGTAATTTTGAACAGAAAATTAAGGAACAGAGGGGAGCATATTCTGAAGGAAAGATACTCATAAATGAAGTGGTAATTTGAATGTTTATGTTGGAAACAAAGAGCTAAACCCACATTGTATCCCAGTGTTTTAGCTGTGGGCCTAAAGAGAGTATCTTTTGAAAGATATATAAATGATGGCATCATGAAGAAATAGTTGGCATTTTATCATACATGCTGTGGGGGTGTCAGTCAGTAAATTATTCTTGGTTCAGGCCATATATAGGCTTAATTAAATTTGGATTCAGATTCACATATGAATTCAGTCATTTTTATTCTGGGCTATCATAGTGGTTTAACCGAGATGCCAAATGTTCATAAAAACTTCCTACCAAAAATGGGAGGAGTAGAGAGAAACCTTATTCTCCAAAAATGGAAATTTACATCCAGGCAGATATAATAATCTAGTACAGTAGTGTCTAGTATAATATGATTTGTCTGACTCTGAAAGCTTGACTTTCTGTTCAAGCAGAAAACTTCCAATATATGAAGACAGGCGGTATTCTTAGGAATGCTTTACAACCAAACTTGTGTTATAATACTATCAGCAAATCATAAAGAGAACAATAAATGAATCCAGATAGTGTGCCTAAAGTAAGTACACTTCTATCTCTCTACTTGCCTTTCTTTCCTTCTGCTATGTTTTTCTTTCAGTTACTTTATACTCTCATTTTCCATTTTTTAATCAATTTACATTGAGAGTTACATATTTATTAATGCTTAATAATATTAATATATCAGCTTGACTCTAAGTGTATTATTCTAACATATGTGTACTTATTATGAGAAAATCTATCTTTACGGACTTGTGTTAGATCCAATGAAAACAATATGAGGGAAAGAAAGGAATCATACAGATGGAAGCAATTTGGAGGGGAAAAATGAGTTGGAATTAGATTATTTTAAATGTGATACAGAGCTGGGTAGACCCTTTACCAACGGAAAGGCATAATTATCTTTGTCATAGCAGTAGGTGCTATGATTGGTTTAGGCATTTGTCACTTACTGTGAACCTCAATTGCACAGTGGCCTCTGTAGCTAATGTGGAAAGATTTTTGGTCTATTGATACCATCAGAGAGCATGGTCCCACATTACAGTGTCCTATTAGTATTCAAGCCAACAATCGGAGAAATTTGTTTTCATGGATTTGAACTGTGAGGCTGAGCTGATGCTAGGATCTGATAAGAAGGATTTCTGTGCCAGAGGTGGCTCCTCGGGGGAGGGCATCAGCTTTCCACTCTTATTGAAGCAGGCGGTTTGGGAGGGCAGGAGAGCAGCACACGGGATGTATTCACTCAGCTGCAATCTGTGCTAAGACTACACACAACCTAGAGAAGATCACCTAAGACAGTACAAATTGGTCCTCTTTTTTTTGAATATGCCTCCTTTGGAATGATTGCTGACATCTATTTTACATACTGTGATGCTGAGTCACTGCATTTGCAATAGTGTGTTTTATTTAAGCTGGTGGATGATATAAATACCGTGGCATATTTAATGAGCTGTAGCTTATGCAAGTGTAGTTATGAATAGAAGCACAATGATGTACTACAAGATCAAAAATCTTTGTTTATTTGGAGGCAGAGCAATTTCTCATCATTAAACTGAATTTTATAACATAGACACACATAGCGAGACACAACCCATACCGGTTGGGTATCTGATAGGTGGGCGGGCAGAGACAGGCATCAAAGAGAAGGAAATATAAAACCTTAGGAGCTCGTCAATCTGCTCATTTTATATATCAGACTGTCTCAAAAGTTCATTGCATAGCTATCGATTAAATGTCTTAAGCACTGCATTCCTTTTCACAACTGACATGCTATTGCTAGAAGGAGGAGTAAAAATACCTTTAATCCTACAAATATCAAGTATATATTTACCGAATTATTAGATGAATTTTATGTATATATTATTGCTGCAGAAAGTTTTAAGTTATGTCAGTGATGATCCCTCGAGGTGCATTGTGAAGCTCCATCCTGGAGCTGGGCTCTTCCACCTAAAGAGCTGCATGTTTATATTAATTTATATTAATTACCCTCCAGGCAGTAGAGTGCACAGGCTGTATGCTTTGTATTTACCAAAAAACCTACCATAAGGCACATTTTTTATAGTGTAATTCAGTCTGATGGAAAGCTAAAATCGGGAGTAAAGCTAGTCGTAGTCTACTTGTTAGAAAGTAAGGTAAATAGGAGGGCTATTATATTTTGCATTGTCCTCTTTGCAGGTAATTGAAGAGCAGATTCAAACAATCCATATTTTCTGACTGTAAAACAATGGATAAATATTTTACTGTCAGAAGCAGCAAAACAAGAAGGCAGCCCAACTCAGAACAAAAAAGAAAAAAGAAAAAAAGAAAGAAAAAAAGAAAGAAGCTTCTCAATTGGCAGTAGCAGATAGTGGGAACAGATACTTAAAAAAAGTTTGGATAACTACTGTGCTAAGAATGGCTATTATTTTTACTATTGAGGAGACAACCTATTATGACAGTAGTAGGCTCAGACTTCTCTTATTATCATCAGGTTTCTCTCAGGCCACTTTTTGTGGGGCTTGGATGACTTTTTGTTGTTTTTGTTTTTGAAGACTATCCACATATCACGGACGAACTGTATTTTGGCTGTCCGTCCTGAAACTCCTTTCCCTAATCATTCCAAAGTGCAGCATAGTTCTGCTTTCTAGAGAAGTGTGTGCACCAACGGGTGAACCAGTTCTGAAATTTTGATAATCATCAGGAATCTGAAAAGGGATGCCCCAAAAAGGAGGACTGACAGCTTAGTGAAACAATTTTAACATTTGAAGGTGATTTCTTCTGTGCTTTAACAATTTTCTTAGATGTCAGCACACTATAATGGTCCAATAAGAATTAATGCTTTCAAAACAACAGCTGAAAAGACAACATGGAAATGATCAGTACCATTTGTAAATTATGAATTGCCAGCAATACATTCTATATGACTTTACTAGAAATAGTATCGTTTTGCTACACTAATTTCACCAACTCTCTTTTTGCCTCTCTAGAAACACAATTTGTTTAGCATATATAAAATGTAGCATATATAAGCGTTTTCAACCATTAATATACAATTTTTATCTTTTGCAACTTATAGTCTCTACTATCTTTTTGTAAGATACTACTGTCCAGTTCAACTGCAACTCACTTTTTGCCTCAAAGGCCATGATTTTGAGACAAGGTAAAAACTCTCTTGAATTAAAATACTATTGTTGCTATTTAAACATTTACTTTTTGGCAGAATGCTTGCTTTAAAAGGCAGATATCCTTATTCTAAATACAGCACTAATATGTTAATACAATTACTTCATGAACTCTGCATGGCTTGTGGCTAGATGAGAAGTGATGGATGTTAACCTGAATGAAGTCTGGAATTTCCATCCTGAGGGGAGTGCTAGCTTTTAAAACTTTGATTTTATTCCATTTCGCACACACAAGTGAAGTTTTTCTTGGAATAGATATTTTTCTGTAAAGATTTTCAAATTAAATCAGACTGATATACCTGACAACGTCATTTTGGTTTATTGGTTCACTTCTTTTAAAATTAGTTCTGGCTAGATTTGCATTGATTTAAACTATTGCACAATATTGTAATTTGGGAGATTTGGGTCTCTGTATCTCATGAGCTTTGCTCTCTCATCCTTCCACATCTATTCTAAGTTAAATGATTTCCTTGCACATCATACCATTTGATAAGCAACATTACATAATACAACCTACTACCTTCCTGTAACCATGGATCTATAGTTAAAAAATGGGGCACTATGCTCTCAGAAGACAATGCACTCATCTGGGGTTACAGGTTTATCTGATTTCAATGGCTGAAAAAAAAAGGGGGGAGCTTTTGTTTTATTAAATAGAATGATTCCTTTTAATTGGTGATATGGAAAAGTAATATTTTTTTTGGAGGAGGGGGTGGCTAGTTAGGGCTTTAGTGTTTTGTGATCATCCTAATAAAAGTATAGTAAGCCACAGTGGAAAATGCTTGCTGTTATGTGTAGTGTGGTCTTACAGGCAGAGTCTGTAATGAACTGTAGCTCATTGATCCTGGCATTCTCAACATTGGCCCGTATAAAACCCTAATTTTCTTGTATATTTAAGTTTGTCTTTGATGTTCAGGATAAAATTTTCCATGTTATTGGTCTGCCTCAGGAGGAGTGAGTCAGAGGTCCTGTGGAGAAGATAGTGTGCAAATTCTAGGCTATTATTTAATTAAATTCTATACTGTACACAGTAGGGCTATCTTTGAACTGTGACATTAAGTTTAGCATTACCTTGCTTTCAAGTGCCTCACTTGGAACATTAATGTTCCTTAATGTCATTTTTTTTGTGTGTATGTCAATATATAATAAAATTGCTGGCTACAAATGATCCACCGCATGCTGATTGAATTAGTTATTTCTAATGACACAGTCCTATTGGTCAATGTCTTAAAATATAATGCATACTTAGGCAAGTAACATTTAAAATTAAATGAAGTCTAGTGCTGGGCCTAATTCAAAATTACAGGAGCCAGACTCTGGCCCTAGTCCAGTCAATAGAGCTTTTGCCACTGCTTTCACCGAAGCCAGGATTTGATAGCCACTATAAATGTCCCTGGCTGTTAAATAGGAGCTTAGAGATGAATTTAAAAGCAGAGACTTATCTAGAAACTAATTGATAAAACAGAAATCAACTATACATTTCTTTTTCTAATTTTCAAAATTACTATGCATTTGCAGGTTATGGCAAGTCTTGACACTACAAGAAAAGTTCTTTAGGTAAAATAAAAGTTTGTGCAGGATAACAATCAACATGCTGGTTTAACTATCAAGCTATCCTGCACATAGCTTGGGATTCTAATGACTTTGAAGACTCCTTTAATTTTGCTAGTGTGGTCACCACGCTGTCAAAGCATCTTCCTTAGAATTACAGATGATAGGTTTGGTCATCTAGTGCAACCTCTACATCACACAGGACAGACTAAGCATAGCATTAGACTTCCCAATTACATGCATAGCAGCATCCTTGCCTTTCCTCCTCTATTCCCAGGGTCACTTTCTGTTTGGTAAAACATCTCTTCCTAACTTGGAAGCTTGAAGCACACAGAGGGGCATTTGCAAACATTACAGAATACACAGCGATTGTTAATCAGTACATGTAGGTTTGTTAACAAATGTATTAGCATTCATGCTTAGATCGCTGATCCATGCAGTTTGCTGTCTTGTCTCTAGTCACAAGCAATTTCCTCTTCTAATGAAGTAGTGGCACATTCCAAATACTGTCTGACAAATGTATTATATCCTAATTGAGAAAATTTCTGTCATGAGTGCTGCACATGGCTTTTCAGTATTGGATTCAATTGCCCATGACTGTAGTTTATTTCTTACTGATGTACTGTATGCTCGTAACTATAAAAAGTCTGACATTATTGTTAGAGATACAAGAGTCAAATTAAAAGGAAAGAAAGAGATTTTAAAAAGCCTCCTACTGTTTGGGGGCTTTAAAAGATCAACCTAGCTTGCTAGTGCTAAAGGTAGCTGCTCTCTCAGGCTACAAATTAGCTAAGGACTTGAGTTGTGCTCTGTTTATGCAACATCTGATTAACTTTAAATCCCATTGGTTTTTCTCTTATTAAAGTAAAAGAGAGTTTAATAGTACTTTACTTATAAAGTGCACACCCAAGTGGCATACAGAATACAGAAGTCATAGTGAATGCCTGCATGCAGGATGAAGATGAGGGTCAATCCTTCAACTAATAAAAAAGTATCAAACCTATCCAATTCCGAACAGAAGGTTTTTAAGTGGTTTGAGCAGGCAACTTTTAACTACAGGGGTGATCAGTTCCGATCTATGAAGGTCTCTCCAAGCAACACAGGGTCTAACATAGATTCCTGGGACAGTGAAAGAAGGGTTTCCTAAGATTTAACCAATGCTGATGTAAAAAGTGGACTTGTATGACTGAGGTGTCTTTACATAGATTGCTCTCACTCCGACAGGCACGCTGAGAGAAGGGCAGATATATCTCAAGATAGTAGCTAAATAAACATGACAATAGTTAAAGACAAATTACTGTAGGCTGTAAAACTTTGTTCAAGCTGCTAAAGCAAACTGAGCTTACTCATGAATGATAACTTAAAGGATGATAATCTGATCACTCATTTCCATAGGACAGTGTGGAAACTTGTTTTTTGTCTGACTCAGGCTCCTCCTATCCTGCTCAGGAAAGATCATCATGCAATGTCCCATCTGGTAGGGTCAACGCAATCTTGCATGTTAGAAGGAAATGACATAGGTGGTACTACTGAGTTCTACTTTTATTGCTGACTAAAGGGATTCAGACCTCAAAGGCAGAAAAAGAGGAAGTCCCTTCCTCACTTCTTTCCTTTGGTCCAAATTCATGCCACATCGCTCCAGGCATTTGTGTGAGATGTCTAAGATCATAGAATCATAGAATCATAGAATGCCGAAGGTTGGAAGGGACCTCAGAGGTCATCGAGTCCAACCCCCCTGCTCACGCAGGCTCACCTAGAGCACGTGGCACAGGGCTGCATCCAAGCGGGTTTTAAAGATCTCCAAAGAAGGAGACTCCAAAGATAGGAACCTAGTCAGCTTGTATTCCTTGTATGGTCAAAGAAGGGAGAGAGAAGCACTTCCAGGGGGTGATTTTGATCTTAATCTGTCTGCACAACTGTCTGAAGGTCCATGTTGGCTATCCTGCCAGCTTAGATTCCTTAATTAGGCATTAATCCTGCTAATGTCCAATTTTTGTTTCTGCCTGTGGAATTTTTCATCCTTCCCACCTAAGTTTCTCAGGGGAGCACTTGGACCTCTAGTAAAGTCATACCTACTTATCCCTCCCAGGAGACATGGTAACATGTCCTTCATTTAATGTTCTAGCTATCCTTGGTATTCATTTACCATTAGTGCCTACAAAAGTTGTCTTAACCAAAGACTTTCAGGCAGATACTGGCAAGGAAATGCTGCAACCACAGGCATACATGCTGTCACTGCTATGTGGAAATTTAAGACCAAGTGGGAGTCCAAAATTACCACCAGATGGTGCACCTATTTAGCAAGTGACAGAGACATGTTCCAAGAGAAAGGGCAGCCACTGCCTCCAGCAATCCATCAAGTCGCTTCCCCTGCCGCTTATTCTCAGTTATGATATAAATTGAATGTGTTTGAAACATGGACCTGCCACTCATATTATTCTGTTAAATTTAATATGGAGCATGTTTTCAATCTCTGCAATGGAAGCCTTTAAATTGCTTGGCTAGTGGTATGAGGAAGTGGGCAAGACTATAGCAGATCTATGAATGCATGTTGAGAGAAGGGGAGAAAAAGAGACAGAGCAGAAGCACAAAAACTCAGGAATGGGGAATGGCAGTGAGAAGGCTCCAAAACCAGAAGTGCAGAGCATTGTGTATTGCTGTTTTGTAAGTGGGGCTAGTTCTGGTTATTATGGGGTAAGTGGCAAGGAGAAGGTTAATGTCAGGACATTTCTGAAGGATACTCTTTAGGCAAAAGTCACTATTTTAGAGGACTATCCATGCCACTAATCCAGGCAGAAAAAGAACATGGAATATTTTATTAGATGGCAAAGTTTTTTTTTTCCTTCCCAAACTGCTTCTCATCCCTAAACGTTTGTGGTTCTCTATATCTAGATAAAGATTAGCAGAAGTTCCTAAATGTGTGTTTTCTGCTGCATGACCTATAATGTCAAAAGGCCATGTGTATCTTTCATTTTGATTTGATCTAAATCAGTACATTATCATGTATAGAATTTGACTAAGTCTCTCTTCCCATCCTACTTTCCTTCTTGCTTTTAAGAAAATTTTAAAGAAGCGCATAGGGTACTGGCAGTCCTCATTCATAAACATTTCAAAGTTGATATAGAAGAAAATACTGTGGTGAGTCTCTCATTTCTTTGCATAGATGTGTCTTTTACTTCTTTGTTTTGTTTTGGTATTCTTTAAAGGATACCATAAACAGGCTTTGATATATTGTCCTAATAATTAATCATTGGRAATGATTAATTAGAAAGGTTGTTCTTTTAAATATAATGTGACCAGTAAGGAAAAGCCTAAACTGAAAGTTTCCCCTAAGCAAAGAGTGGAACATTTGAATATTCTGTAACCTAAGAAGTACTCATTCTGAATGGATAAACTAATTTTTTGGTCTCTTCGTCCAAGCTGAAATGAAGGTGACATTTAAGGAAACTCAATAAAATTCCCATACTTTCATTTTTCACATACCCCGTGGCTCCTCATTCAGTATGAGAACTATCATTTTATGGTTAAAGCATGGCCCAGGAGATAAGGGACTTGGATTGTGTTCCCAGCTATGCCATATATGTCTCCTGTGACCTTGGGCAAGTTATTTCATACCTCACTAGGCCATAATTTCCCTGTCTGGAGACTACAGATGACTAATTTCAGTGGGGAATCGAGAAGCTTAATTAATGTGGACTAACCTCAGTGGGGAGATGTGAGGTTAATGAACGTTGGTAAAGTACTCTGGTATCTTCAAATGAAAATGGTTTCTGCTAAGGTCTTCTTATCTGACCAAGACACAAAGGACAGAAATATCATGAAGGGAATTTGTCCTTATAGAAAGTATGTCCAGGCTGGAAAAGAAGACCAAACTGAAAAATCACAGAAGTCCTGTTCTCAAAAGATTACAAACCCAGTTTTCATAAGAGAGAAGTTCGGAAACTTTAGGTAGTTACCCACAGAGAGTGTAAAACCCAATTTCACAAGGAGAAAATATCCTGTACTTACATGTAATATTAAAGACAGAGAGCAAATACATCCCATAGGAAGAGTAACTGCTATTGAATGCCTTTTGCTCTGGATGTGTGCTGTGATTCTGGGAATGAACCTTCCTCTCCAAGATGCTCCTTTTCTAGCTCCTAGCACACAATGACATCCTGACATTGGCAGTGAGGCTTGAATGCTTTCTCTCTCTTTCCCCTTTCTTTTTCTCCTTGCTGCCTCCCATTTACTTCAGCATTTCAATAGTGCTGAAACTCTCTCCTCGTGCTGGTGTTCTCTTCTTGTTTGTTTGCTTTTCGCTTGTCTACTGATCAACTATGTGGCTTTATTTCAGACACTGTAATAATAAGTACATAAGCAWAAACAGAAGCTCTTAGCAGGACAGTTTGCTGGGATTTCCCTGCCCTCTTACACATCATAAATTTCTGCAGCACCACTTTTTTGTTTGTTTTCAGAGATTAGTGGCAATATTTAACACACTACTGACATAATAAGGTAAAAGCTTCATTCAAATAATGCAAGACACTAATTTTTAAAAGACCCTGGACTACTGTATTACTAGATGTGGACATGGAAATTTTGAAAGGTGATAGAGAACCCTCAAATCTGAGAGCTAGTAAGACTGCTGATGGGTTTTTACCCAGCATGAGGTATTTCCATGAATATTGTGCTCTGCTCAAAGTTAAATTCAAAATGTCTGTGTTGAATAACTTATGTAGCAGTATGTGTATGCTGTCACATTGTGTTAGCCAGGGGAACATTACTTCATGTGATAGACGAAAACACTGCTTCGTACATTATAGCCTAATCCAAAACTTTTCACGTGAAACATTTGTTTTGTTTTGGTTTTAAGACATTTGCCTTTCAAATTGGTCCATTTTAATTAGAGCTCAACCTGAACCACAAACTATGGATTTGAACTTTCCCAGAGTTCAGTGGTGTTCAGATCTGGCTTTTGGTTTGGCCCATCCTAGAGATAGGGTCAACTTCAAAGTTCAGATCTGGAAACAAACTTCTACAAAGTATGGGGAAGTAAAGATTATTTAATGAGACCCATATCTCATTTTAATTGTGGATTTGCAGTAGAGACACTTGCTAGCATTTTTTTAAAAGTACCTTTATGTAAGCAATGTTGGTTTGGAATACCAAGCTATCTAAGAAAGATCTTAAAGATCTTTCTATTTTAACAGCTAAAAGAGAATTCTCTCTCCTATTCATAGTCAGAAAGCCTAGATCCATGTCTGAAGTTGGTGCACCGTTAAGTTCTACAGTATTTGCTTCTGAGCTTGCTTTAAATCTTATTACTTTGAGAACATCATGTCTAATAAAAATAGCAGCTTTTTGTCAACTAGGAATTTGGTCTTTTTATCCTCGTAACACTTTGACTTTTCATCTGAAAGGGTATTTAACCCACAGTGCTGGCATCCACACATTTGTCCCATCCTCATGTGCAAACTGTGGCAGGTGTGGATCATCATCTTAGGATGAGCTTGTAAAATACAGGCTCAGTTAATTTATCTTAGCACTGTATAAATAATAAATAACAGCTGCAAATCTAACAGATAAAATAACCTAMCTGGTAGGGATAGTCCAACAGTTTCATATTAAACAGTGATCAACTATGCTTCATGATGCCTGGGAAAATTAAAATAATTACTCCTCATTTTTCTGAATCTTGTCATTTCCTAACTTCTTTCATGACCAGAAGCTCAAGGGCTGAAATACTGTAAAAAAGATTTTGCTCTTGTGATCTTTCCAGATTCATTTTGCAAACCAAGGAGGTTTGGATAAGCATCCAGACTTTGTATATTTATCCAAAACCCTCTGAGCACTTTACTCTTTTAAATTTCTTTCATATGTATGATTTATGCCACATATTGCTTATTGAGGCTACAAACTAGATTACCAGGCAGAGACCCTTCAAACACACACAAAAAAAGCATGAAAATCATTATTTGAACTTAACTCTCCTCTCAGAAGACTTGTAAAGCAAAGCAAATGCATCAGAAACGTGAATGCAGCCACCCGAGTAGTGTAAGAGCACTTGGAAAATATTTAAGCAAATTTTATAGTGGCTTCCATTCAGTCTCATCACCACAAATTTCTCCTTTCCCCMAAATTTATGCTCTCACAGGTGACACACATGATTTACGATGTGCCTCTCCTGCTATTTACCTTATACCTGCAAAATGCAATTTCTGTAGCAGAATTAGCAGATCTCAGCAGAATGCAGTAGAGGGAATTAGCTCATACTGATGCACGGCAAACTCAGCCACCCAGCTGAAACCACAAAGGATGGGCTAGTTTGGGTGGAGTTGTGAACTGAAGCAGATGAGACACGGTCATTTTGCTACCATGGACAATAACGGAGGTGTGTTCTCATCCTAAACATCAAGACTTACTGCATCTCACCTGTCAAACCCTGTCTTGGCAAGCTTGCACCAGAGAAGTATATTAAAGAGATCCCATCAAACATCTAACAACCAACTTCTCCATTAAGTTCCTATGCATCCTTTTACAGATAAAAAGGCAACACCATAGAACTAGTACATAGTACACTAGTTGCTAAAAAATATTTTTCTGTTTTTGTCGTATGTAGGACAGTGGGCTTTTATGTCCACATAGTTCTCTGAGAAATATCCTGAGGGCTTTTTGAAGGTCAGAGCTGATGTCTGTCCAAACAAGGTGAATGTGTAATAATTTGTGCAGCTGGAAAATGCTATGCCAGGTACACAGGCTCTGTGTATCCATGGCCAGTGGTCTAATACACTTCTCAGAGCACCCAGTGGTTGTCATCTTTTCTGAGTATGGGCACTACCTACTCCATGTTCATTGTCATCACCACAAAAGGTGGTGACCATATAGGTCAAATCATTTTTCAATGTCATTACTTCATAGTTAAGCATAGTTAAGCTATTTGCCTTATATTGCTATTGTAGGGAAAACTGCAATGCTAGAGATGGTTATGCCATTTTACGATATTACTTTGGACTTAGATTTTAAATATGGTAGATACTTAAAAACACACATTATTTATTAGATCTATTAGATTATATTAGTACTTTACTTTGCAAAAGATCGTTCTAATCTTACACTTGGTATAATCAAGTGAAAATACTCTCTGAAAAGCTAGAATAAAACACTAGAAGAAGTTATATTGTGTTCAGTGGAATCACTTTATTCTAATCAGTGAGGCAACAAAGTCATCTTCTAGCTCTTAATGTAGTGAAATAATTTTTCCACAAGCAGAATACAGATGGGAAATCCTTTACTAAAACCACCAAATGCCCTGCAGCAATCACACCCAGATGCCTGTTGCTGGACGTTAGAAATGCAGACTGTGCAGGATAATCTGGCTTAGCTCTCTGATGGGGTAGATGTAGAATCCTTCTCCTGTCTCTGAACTTTCTACTGCCTATTTGGGAGCCTTTGCATATAGCTTGAGAGCTTCTGGAAGTCTTGCTTTTGGATATCTAGACACTCTCAATGCTTGGCCAGTAAGACYGGATTGTTGCCTTGGCCATGTGGAGAACATAAGGCAGCAGGATGCCTGAAAGAACCAACAGCTTTCTAGGTATCTAGACTGTGTCCTACAAATSTAATTACATTTGGATATTGTAAATATTGGCGTCTAATCTGAAAGCCATGTCTCTTCCTTGCAAAATGTCTAGGGTTACACTGGCTTGCTACTGCACTTGCTTTGCATGGGTTTCTGAAAAGAGGGTTCTAGATTGATATTTCTATGTACCAGATTAGTACTTTTATATAGCAGCATAAGCAATGAGCAGGATCACGAGCAAAATGTTTACATTGACACACAGAAGAGGCCAGCTGCTGAGATCCTCCTTTGGTTGCAGCTGTCTTACTGGTGGTCAAGGGATATTTTTAACTATTTCCACAATTGGAACACCAGACATTTAGCTTCTCTTTGACAAAGCAAATGCATCTTCAGGAAAAGCTCTGGCAAGACACTTAAATAATTAGAGCAAAATGGTATAGGAGCACTAAGAGAATCTACACAATATATTGAGGTAACATTCATAATTTAAATAAATGGCCGCAAAAAATTCTGAAATGAGAGTTGAAATTTCATCTGCAGCATCCATAGACACTTGCACACACAGACATACATCCACAGACACTCTGGCATGCCCAGATATAAGAGCTTAGTGCTTAAACTACCCATAATTCAGAGAACCCTTTAAAAGGTGTCATTATTTAACGTGTTTCTGCAGCAGAGCACAGGTGTGCAGTGATTTATGAAAGACATGACCACTGCCCTCGGGGGTTTGTTATCCAGGTTAGAAGTGACATAAGATAATACAGTTGAAGATGACTTCATGCAAATGGCAGTGCAGATTTATTTTGAAAGAAATGTTCTTCTACACACTCTATTTATAAATCAGGCCATTTAAATGACTGAAAAGAGGTAATTAAAATACTGAYCCAGCAGAGTTCATGTAGTAAATCCACTGAGAAGGTCTTATTCTTCAAGGCAATGACTTCTTAATATTAATGTGTATGGCAGCAGAGATGATAGAGTGTGAAATTAGGTCCATAGTAAAGTCAAAAATAATCCTGGAATCACAGAGTAATTTAGGCTAGAAGGATCCTCTCTTGATAGTATTGATAGCTGAGGAAAATATTTATTTTGAACTGTTTGATTCACTTAAGGCCCACAAAATCCACACACATGAAAATCTCAGTGGCCAGTTGCATCCTGATAAACTGAAATATAAACTTGACTAGAAAAGTGATTTGCTTAAAAAATGTAATAGTACTGTCTCCTTCTCCTTGGYGGAGGGTTTTTTTTTGTGTGTGTGTGTTTTTTTCTTATTTTTTTTTAGTGAGGTAGAAATCATATTTTCTATCTTAAATTAGAACTGAGGGTATTTCACTTGTTGAGCACCACAGATCTCAAAAAACACTAGCAGGCCATATTGCAATGCAAAAGCCCCATCAATAACAACCTTAATGGAGAAGAAAAAAAAAAGAAAAAAAAAAGAAAAAAAAAGAAAAAAAAAGAAAAAAAAAGATATGCCTATATATCTGTAGTTTCCTTTCTCTCTTCTTCTTAAATGCTATTTCATATCTCCTTGTGAAATGCTCACTAAAATAGGGAGATAATGCAGAGATAAAGTCTGCACATATGAACCACTTTCATGAATGGACTGGTATGAATGAATTATTATAACAGCACATAATTCCTCATAGCCCCATTTCTTTTAAGGAGATTAACACATTTTAGGACCTGTTTATTTCTGAGGTGTCTTCAAGTGTCTTGTACAACAACTTAAAAAAAAAAAGAAAAATCARTTCTCTGCAAGGTATCTCCAGCTGAGCGCTCACATATTCTGATATATCAAAACACTATTAAAAATATTAAAAATAATCTATTTTTAAAAATGCCAGTACATTCAGCAAGGAATCATTAAGCCTCACAGTAAATCCAGGGACAGGACTCTACTCCAGGGATTGCTCCCCACATCCTACTTTGACAGTATTAGCAGTAGCATTATGAAAACACAGCCAACTGTGACACTGCACAGACTTTGCTCAATGGTACAGTGGATCTGGAAACTTCCCCTCATGGTCTGGGTAATAAGTATTTCTGAAGCGACAGTTCTGTGCATTCTTTAAATGAATGCTCAGCTCCATGTTTTGACTAAACCTTAACAAAAGCAGTGGTGCTCCTGAATCAAAACTTTATTTCCCCGCTTTTGTAAGAATGAGATACAGTTTGTTAGCTATGAGTTCCCTACAACAAATACAATTTTACAAGTAAAAGCCTAAAAACTACTCATTTTGCTGGGCACTTTAAAAGATCTCGCTGAAAGCTCAGAGCTGGCTTGCTAAACTCACAAAGCTGTCCTTAAAAAATCCAAAGTATATGCTGCCAAAAGACAGTCAATAACAGAATTATACTTGTTTTAGAGCAGTAATTTGGACAATGATTTACAGTTGCCAGAGTGTTAACTGAATATGTTTATGGGATAAATTAAGAAAAACAATCCTGTAAATTGTTGGAAGCATCATTACAGAAACCGCTGTGAAAAGCACCACCAAACTTTCAGAAGATGACCATGAAATTGGAAAGGAGCTTGAAAAACTATGAAAAGCAGAGGCACAATAAATAGCTTTTTTTAATTGACATGCTTCCAAAAGTASCATAAATAGTGACAGTAATGAGTTGCAAAGAAGCAAGTGTGAAATAAATCTGGCTTATGCACAGCTCATTCTGAAAGAAAATTTGACAAACCCACAGGAGTAACAAAACAATCAAGTCGAGAGGGTGATAATAGAGTGATGGCCAAAATCCTGGCACCTCCAACCCTAAAAACCTAGTGGGAGTCTCAAGATGAAAAAAAAGGCTGAATAACAGAGGACTGTGTGTATAAAACTATTACAATACACATTCTCACTTTTGAGATCTGCATCTTTCTCTGTCCCTCCCAAGCCTGATCACAGACRTAGGGACAGTCTACAAAGAAGAAATTCCTGATTTTCCATATCTATTTTAATATGACATAGATCTATTGTGATTAAGCAGAGATCTAATGAATGAAATCAAATCAAACAAAATAATTTGAGATAAACAGTAATAGGAAACTGCTAGATTTCATCAGGGAGTCTGGATGAAGTAACAGTTAATTAATTTTCATCAAGTTCATCATTCGTGAATATCTCTGAATGCAGAGGCTATGAGAAAAGCCATATGACCATGATTGACTATACTTGTTACTTTGACAACAGGCTACCCAGTAATCGATCAATCAATATTTTGTTAGTGAATGGAAAAAAGAAACCAATGGTCCACTCCTCAGTGTAGAAGACTTCAATGGACAGTATAAAGGAAGGATAATATCAAGAAGGACAAAAAAAAAAAAAAAAAATTCTATTGTTCTTCACTGAAAAGATCAATGATGATCAGATACTTTTAGGATTATCATTGCTAGCACAAGAATACAATCTTAGTGTTAGATGGATGGAAGTATTATCTTGGTTGTATGTTTTCTAGTCAGTGTCCCTCATCCGAGAAAACTTAATGAAGCTATTCATAGAATCATAGAATGTCGAAGGTTGGAAGGGACCTCAGAGGTCATCGAGTCCAACCCCCCTGCTCACGCAGGGTCACCTAGAGCACGTGGCACAGGGCTGCATCCAAGCGGATTT
>NW_020455954.1:562241-563163 GCF_003342845.1 Nothoprocta perdicaria
CCTTCTTGCCTTTTTTGAAGACTGGAGTGATGTTGGCTTTCTTCCAGTCCTCCGGCACCTCCCCCGTTCTCCAGGACCTTTGAAAGATGATGGCGAGCGGCTCGGCTAGGACATCTGCCAGTTCCCKCARCACTCTGGGGTGCATCYCATCAGGGCCCATGGATTTGTGGGTGTCGAGGCTCTCTCGATGCTCTCTATTTCAGAGCTATTAGTCCTGACTGTCATTAGAGCTGAAAACTTGTACAGCAGTCTAAATAAGAAGAGTTGAAAAAACAAATGCATTGCCTTTGTCTGAATGAAAAAAAAAATTATAGGACCAATCAGCTAATCAGCTTAGCTTCACTAAGTGAAAAAGTGAACATAAATCCATTTGTAAGCTCATAACTGAAAACAAGGAGCTGAGTAACAGTCAATAAGGATATGTCAAGAACAAATCATGTTGAACAAAACTGATTTCCTTCTTATGCCACCCAGGTCCTCAGAGAAGCAGCAGTCTATACCATATATCTCAGCCTTAAATGAGACTTTTGATGCAGTGTCTTATGACATTTTCATAAGAAAATGACAGAAACTGTATCCAAACAGGGGTATACTGTCTGGAAGTTGGAAGGTAGCTATTAAAATGGAAGGAGGTACTGAGTGTGTTTCCTTCTGATCTGTGCTTTATCTGACACTGGTCAGTATTCACATTCTTGGGTTGAATGAAGGAATGAAGAGTGATTATTAAATTTTAAAATAATGCCAGGCTGCAAACAACTGCAAGGAAGCTGGAGAAAGAGTGGGTCAAAATTGAAAACAATCATGAATAATTGCAGAAATGCTCTGGAAAAGAAAGAAAGAAAGAAAGAAAGAAAGAAAGAAAGAAAGAAAGAAAGAAAGAAAGAAAGAAAGAAAGAAAGAAAGAAAGAAAGAAAGAAAGAAA
>NW_020455954.1:563348-567501 GCF_003342845.1 Nothoprocta perdicaria
AGAAAGAAAGAAAGAAAGAAAGAAAGAAAGAAAGAAAGAAGATCAGAGGTAGTAATCAAGAAAGACAAAGATCTGTATGTGAGAATAATCAGTTGCATAAATGTAAGATGGAAAACATCTGGCATGATAGGAGCTGCACACAAGACAACCACAAACTGAGTAAGAGTCAAAAATGTCCTGCTGGTGTGAAAACATCACATTGGCATGAGTAAACAGGAGTGTAGCATGCAAGATGTGTGAAGTGCTCCTTCTGTTCTACCCAGAATGGGCAGGTCTCAGCTGCAGTGCTCGGGCTCATCTATGTTGCTGTGTTGCAAGAAACTTGTCAACCAGTCTACAGAGTCCAGACAAGAGCAACAAGAATAATCAGAGGTCTTGAAACGGTGTCCTACAGTGACCGATGGAACTGTCCTGATGGAACAAGTCTAGAAAGGGGACAAAAGTGTTTCAGTGTTTAAAGGCTGCTGTGGTAAGAGTAGAAGAAATGAGTCCTTTGCAGAGTTAGAAGCAGTAGGTTTACATTCATTCAGACAGTTTCAGATTAATAACAGTCAGACAGGTGTAACAGCAGGAGTCCTGAACACTGAAACAGGCTGTCCAGGGGACCTGCAGCATCTTCATCACTGATGGGTTTAGGACCAGGATAAATGAAAAGCGGTTATGAATGATGTCTGCATTATCAGTCCATGTTGAGGGATGACTGAGGGATGGACTAGATATCTTTTGAGGTTCTTCCCAGTCCTACTTTTTAATGGTATTTTATACTTACACAAACTACAGTGTTCTGAGTTTCTTACATATAGCATTGAGTGTAGTAAATTACAGATTGGAAAAAAAATATCCCTATCCTAGCATTCAGCTTTTAGATTATAAACCAAGGAACCCAGAATCAGTTACACTGAAAATGTAAATAGAGAAAAGATCTATTCCAGACAGTGAGAAAACTCTCACTGATTTCTATTACTCTTGGATCAAACTCAAAGAAGTATATTCTTTGAGAATTGTTAAAGAATATGTTGAATAAAATATAAAACTACTAAGCTTGCCAGCAAAAAATTTCATCCATCTCTAACTGAGGTGCTACTGTTTAACTTCAGCTTCATCATTTAGACATATCTATGGTTTTCTGCCCATAGGAAAAACACTCAGTGTGTCCTCAGGATTTACATGTAAAAGAAAACTTGTTCAAAAGGAATAGTTTGGCAAAAAAAAAAAAAAAAATCTAACTTCTGATGCAATTCATTTACTCTTACCACTGACCTATATTGCTATCAACATTTTTCGTCATATAATCAAAAATACACTGGTGACTACAGACTGTTCTTTGTTTAATTGCAGACAGTTTGCTTTGTTTAAYTGCAGCATGTAACTTTTTTTTCTACCATTGTTGATCCACCATCTAGCAAACTACTGTCTAAATAGTATATATTCTCTAGTCTGGTATTTTAAGTTAAATTGCAGTTCTAATAGCTGACATTCAGTAGCCCTCTTATTCATCTGGCTGCTGACAAAAGACATTTCTGAATCATGTGTGGAATAGTAATATCCTGATCTAGTTACTCAGAAAAATAGATGCCTTGCTAGTAAGTATGAAACAGTTAGATATCTAAAGCTGCACGCACAGCTGAATGATCAAAATGCCTATTTAGCATACGTGATTCTCAGCTGATTGTGGTTATATGCTGCTGAATATATGTGTGTTAGAATGTAGTAAGCTACAGCAATTATGGAACTTGTAATAACTTCCACACCAGACCATCTAAGTTCAGTGCTCAGTTAGCAGTCAAAAAGTTAGTCTGAGTTGACATCTAAATTAGGGCTAAAATATAGGCTGCTCCAAGAGCAACAATGGTTAAATAGTCTGCTCTCACCCTATCTGCCAGAAATTGCTCTTTGTAGGAAGCAATGACTCAACATCTGTTTGTGCGAGCAGAAAATGCCTASATTAGTGGGTGCTGGAGCATGTTTTAAATGCGACCTGCAGTCAGAATGCAAATGAAGTCAGGCAAATGGTAGCAGCTCTGACTGGCAGACCACATGCAGGAATCCTCTCGTGCCCCGTTGGATTGCAAGGAGCAACCTTCATCATCTCACAGAGCAACAAAAAGCACTGCCTCGCTGCAGCTGGTATAGATGGTCACCTTCTATTGGAGTTTTCTGATCATGGAATTTGTGTTGGCTACTCTGTATTTCAGAAATTAAAAAAGAAAAGGTCTGCCTTGACATCCAGGAAGGCATTTCTAACACGAAATGGATGAATACAAGAGTCACAATAGAAGCTAAGTCTTTTCCATCCAAATAAGATCTCACTGGAATTACTCTGATCTACATGATGATAGTTTTTTTTTTTAAGTCAAACAAGGATTTTTTTTTTTTCTTCTGAGACATAGAGAATGAGCAAAYATAACACCAAATTACTGGGGCCATCATGCTATTTACCAGAAAAAGAAAAATCTAGCTTTATGTTAATTAGGTAAAATCCCAAATGTGATGGTATTTTTAATAGTCTCTCTCTTTTCCATAAATTTTTTGAAAACCTTYGCCTTTTTTTCATTGTAGACAGGAAATATTTCTGAATATTTTTTCTGAATCTCTGAAAAATTTATAAGATTATTGTGCCACTATTGTATCATAGTAGCCATTATTTAAAGTGTACTAGTTACCTGAAAAAAGACTTCCAGAGAAGTATCAGACAATCCTCTAACGAAAACAAAATTCAAATCAAAATCAAACCAAACTCCAAACACTTAATTCTTAGTAGATTCAATGGGAGCAGTGAATAGCATTTACTGAGATGTCCTGACAAAAGGAACCCAATTTTCCAGACAGATTTTATTTGAGCYTTTCTTATTTAATAACTGTATTGAGATGTGACAACGATTCTTTCAGGGAGTCAACACGGTTTCCACCTGCTGTAATTTCACTGCTTCTATAGCTCTCAAGTGTGTGAAAGATGCTTTCCTCTTGTGCTGCAGGTAACCAGAGATATGATGGGGAAGAATGGGAGAGAAGAGGATAAAAGCATAGAATGTTATTTAGTTTTAAACAATTGATCAAGGGAAATGCTTCATAAAAACTAGAGAAGTCATTGACAAAGCGGCCATTATATAATGCCCTACCTTCTATTGCAGATGTTGATCCTACAGGTAAAGATGAAGCAGTATATCTTTAGTCATGAACTACAGCATTATTCCATGGTGAAGAGCGTGGTTGCTATATTTTCTAGSCTTTTCTGAACATACTTCAAAAATGCCTGAACTTCTCAAAAATCTTCATGAGACAGACTGCATTCTAAATTATTCCCATCCTGAAGAGGAAGGAGAACTTGAACATTTCTAATATGTAGTGTTTACTGTGTCTCATGATTCCTATTTTTCAATTTGTAGATTAGGAACAGATATTTTTTAAAATAAATGAAAAAGAAGAAACCCTGCAGGTAAACAACATACACTTTGAAACATGGGGCTCTGCTTAACTTCAGCAGGAGAATGAAGAAGAAAGGAGTGAATATTGAAAGGTGTTTTTAGAGAACATACTAGGAAATATAACAGAGGTTCCCAAACTTCTCAAACTTTTTTTGGAGTGCTATCAACCCTCAGAATTTCTTATGGACCACCAGGCATCATTATCATCTAACTTTTAATTGAAAACACTATGAAAAACACTGTTTAATATGGCTCTGCGGATTAGCTGCAAACCTTTTACCGTGGCCTCCTGGACCACCAGTGTTCTGTGGACCATGGTTTGGGAACCACTGAACCAGACTACACACATGGTACACCCCAACAAAACACTTCTGAAAAGCAGAAAGCAAAGTCTGAAAGCAAAGTCAATCCTTCTATTATATAATGTACTCAAATAACAAGCAAATGAGTTTAACCTTCTCAGTACCTGAAAATCACAGCCCTCTTTCATTTTTCTCTTACTTTTCTCTTAATTTTCTTTTCTCTTAATTTTCTTACTTTTCTCTTAATTTTCTTTTTTTTCATTGCTTTGGAGAAACAAGTTAATGGAGCCAAAAAATCAGTTTATAATTGCTTCTTGTATGATCTCTCTCAAATCCAGCAGTGGTGTAACCTTTCAGGAAACTATCTAAGAAAATAAGAAATACAAAAAAAAAAAAAAAAAAAAAAAACCTATTTTCAGTCTTAGC
>NW_020455954.1:567612-687040 GCF_003342845.1 Nothoprocta perdicaria
TTTTTTTTTTTTTTCCTTTTCCCCTTCTCAAAGCCATTAACCATGTCAAAGCTCTGTGTGTGGTCATTAAAGCRTTTCAGCAACTTTCTACAAATTCTTTGCAGTTATTCTTTGGCTGTGGTACAACAAGATTGTCTATTTATCACCAGATAAATACACAGAAGAAGATGATGATAGCACTGAGAAATAGTCTTGTAGGGAAATGTTTTAAAGGGGAACAGCAAAATATGGAGAGCCACGATCCAGCCCTAAATTCAGTCAATCACAGACTGCAGAGTGGGGTGTAGSCATAGAATCCCTTTCAATCATTCTGCCATTGAGTCTCTTTGCTTACGGATCCCAAAGGCGACTCAGTCAATCAGTGCCCAATAAAGAAATGAGTTTATTTGCCTCTTCTCATACAGTCCATATCAACAGCTGTCATACAGAATTGGGAACAAGGGACCTTGACATGTAGAGCATTACAAAAGAAGAAAAACAGAACTTTACACAWAAACAAGCTTTGCTTACATACAGTATCATAGCTGTTTCAGAGGAAATAAAGATGCTGCAGCAGTTCACTATGCCTTGCACATCCAAGAGCTAAGCTAAGGCAGAAGATTGCCTCGGTATGAGAGAGAAAGAGGAGTTACAGCAAAGAAAAGAGCTGGTCTCTACCTTACCTTGAAAGAAAATAAGCGCCCGCCTAAATCTTGGCTTCACAGGCTTCTTTTACTCTCCTTGGCAGACAGGACTAACAAAGGGCACTGCTGCAACATTTCTAAAGATGGGTGAATGACCTTGTTCATTTTGCATCCTAGCCCTCCTGCCTATCTGAAAGAGTATTTCTTAAGTTGTCTGAATGCTCCCTTTTCCCATGCAGTGCTAACTCCTAAAACCAGCACCTATCTTCTAGTGAGCATTGCTATCAGCAGCTCACCTATTAATCATCTGAGCATACAGTCCCACTGAGTGAGCAAACCTGGCTAGATCCTGCACAAGCAATCTGTGTTTCCTCACCTCAGCAACATACCAAATGCATTGCTCAGCTCCCCTTTGGTTTAGGGTGTGAGATGGGATTGTCCTATTGCTGGTGCTTACCTGGGCCACCATGCCTCAGTCTAGCCAAGCATTTAAAACATGCATGTAATTTTTTTAAGAATGAGGAATAGACATTAGTAGTTATGCTCTCCTTACCTTCCCACCTGCTGCTGCTGCAGCACGCCACGTGGGTATTTTTTTTGGTAAGCGCTGCCTTTCTGCAAAACCCACCAGCTGTTGACTTGTCTCCACAGGGAGCAGGGAAGCTGCGTTCACCTACGCCATCACTGCTGCCGGCGTTGCGCACGCCGTCACAGCCGCCTGCAGCCAGGGCAACCTCAGCAACTGCGGCTGCGACCGGGAGAAGCAGGGCTACTACAACCAGGAGGAGGGCTGGAAATGGGGAGGCTGCTCTGCGGATATCAGATACGGCATTGAGTTCTCCCGGAGGTTTGTGGACGCCCGAGAAATCAAGAAGAACGCTCGGCGGCTAATGAACTTGCACAACAACGAGGCTGGGAGAAAGGTATTCTGGAAGGGATGAGGGATGGGGAGACGTGCTGAAGGAAGCGGGGAGGTTGGATTGGTCTAAGGAGGAGTTCCACTATAATCCACCTCTTTCTCTGCTGGTGTCCCTCACACACATCAATTTACACGTTAAATAGAGTTTAACGTCTATATTGTGTTGTCACTCTGTTGTCACTGTTCCTCTAAATTTTTCTGCTTTCTAAGCCTTCTTTCCAGTCCATCCACTAACAGTCAAGACTTTGCTGGACCTATCTGGGGTAATAATAAATATTTGCTTTCCATCTCTCTTGCAAAAATCTAGCAAGAGATCATGGGCTTGTGATGGGGCAGGACTAGATAGCTGTACTGCTGAACTCCCACAGCACCAGCTGCTGTTTATTCCATCCAAGAACAAAATGCTTCTTTGACCACAGCTCTAATCAAATACATAAGAGCAAATACACAGTTGTCCACTTCTCCCTGGCAAGGTACAAACAGCTTCATGATAAGTGTCACTTTGGAAGAAGAAACAGCTTCATGTCTACAACCATGACAGAGTTCCTTGCAATTGAAACAATAAATTGGCATAGTTCTGTTATGTTTATGTCCATTGAATATCTATCCTTTTGCCCTTTAAAAAGTTTGCCCTTTTTAAAAAAAAGTAAGATAAACCCTTCTACACAATATACACCAGCCTCAGAAGAGACTTTTATGATCTCCTTCAAAATGTTKTCACTCAATTTTTTTTTAGAAAGAAGTGTGGCTTCTTCCAAGTGCATATATATTGTGTAGTAGGAGACTCCAATACACTATGCAGCCCATGCAGCCCCCAAAGTCAGACTGATATTTTCTTCTCTAAAACAGTGTATGTTTTTATTCTACACCAAGCAGTATTTGTTGAGGTCAACCTCAGAGATGGCTGAATTGATGGTGGCAGATGCACTGCARTCATCTTACAGTCTGTATTTTGGAGAACGCACAAAACTTCCAGGGGATTGCAGTCAGTTGTGCACTGAAACTGAAGGGTTTCTATGGGCTGCTACCCACCGRAGGGAAAGTATTATGTTAAATTCAAAGTGAGGAAAGAGACCAAATGTGGGTGCATCATCCCAAGTGAAGAGACAGGACTCAGATGTGAGGGAAGCTACTGATTCAGAAGAGCACAATAGAAGCGCACTGACTTCTAGAGCACAAATCATCCTTCAGAGTGGTGCACTCTTATTTTCCCTAAAACTGCTCTGTCAGATGGTTAAGGGCATCTAATACAGGAGTACTGCTCCGTGGAAGACTGTTCCAAGGCTTGATCATCACCCTTAGTCAAGGTCTTTCACCTTAGCATCATTTCACCTTGCCTTGGGAGGCAAAAACAGAAGAAAGCCACAAATTCAACTTGCAACGGAACACTTACTGCTTAGATGGTTCATGTGAATCCCATCCCCCCTAAATGATGATACACATCCCATTTTGAACATCTTGTAGTCTATATATTAAGGAAGGCCGGAGGAGCAAAAGTGGATGCAGAGATAGAGAACAGCAAAGTCCTTTGCCTAAGGGCAGAAAGTAGATCAGTATTTGAGCTAGGCACTGATCCCAGATCCCTCCATTCTAAATACAGCTTGGTAACCACTAGACCACATTGCTGATTCTTATTAAGCAAATCATATTTTTACTGTTCATCAGAATTTCATAAAGAGGGGGATATAAGTAAACCAAAGAAACGTGTGTTTGTACAAATATTTCTGCTAGCAGTACTCATGCAAATGCATTTATTTTAACATTTTTCAGAACTTCATTTTATGTGAATGCTCCTGCAAAAGTAAACGATATCACTCACATCATTAGTATTTTTGAGATAAGAAAAAGGCTAACCAAAGAGACTTTTTCATCAAAGGCAGTTCTTTACAAATAATGTTTTGCAATTCACCAACTTCATTGTTCTTGTTATTTTTCAGTAGTCATTTATATCCATATATTTTCATTATAATCATTAATGCATCCATCATTTTGAAGAGCTAGGTTGACTGAGACTGTTTGATGAAGTTGTTTGTTTTTTGTTTTTGTTTTTTTAAGTACAACCCATCAGATCCTGAGGAACGTGATCATATAAAAGATGGTTTGAGGGCCATATCTAGAAATAATGTTGGTATTATGGCATACATTCCCATGAGATGAACATGCAAAGTTGCAGAGTACATTATACTTGGTGATTTTGGTTCTTCTGAGATCATCTGGTGTTTGTATAAATTAGATATTCTGAATTTGAGGATTGACTGAAACTCCAAGTTAGAGGAAAAATTCTGGAAACATGGATATGTTGCGTTGTGTTGTTTTCTGCTTGGAGTTTTATGGAGCTACAGAATTTTAGGCAATTTCAACCTGAAATCACAAGTTTATTTTGTGAATTCAGATGAACTTCAAACCTCCTACTTTCATCTGATATTTGGCAGCTTTGAGGAATCTGGGTAAGCTTAGATTAAACTGTGAAATAAACAGAAACAAAATCTCGATGAGGAACTTTACTTACATAGAAATGCCATTCTGATATATTCAACATGGTCCTTTTTTCACACTTAGGCCAGAAATACTGCATTTATGACTGCACTATTGCTCAATTTCACTCAATTTACACCCTTCTTGTTTCCTCTTTCAAAATCTTACAACTACCTTAGGGTAGGACTGACAAGATAGTAAATAAAATATATGGTTTCATAGGTTCCTGCAGAGAACTCACCAGGTGAATCTTAGTTACAGTTCAATCTTATCAATACCTTATAGTGTTAAGGGAGGAGGGAAAATAATGACAACTTGAATATGAACTTTAGTTAGTTCAGCTCTTCAAGATCTTATATTCAACAAGACTTCCACTTTATATATATATATATATATATATATAAACATTTTATATCTATAATCATAAAGCTAACCAGTCCTTATTTAATTATTGTTGTTATTGAACTGGATTTGGGGATTGGGTAAGACCAACAATATATAGTCCATAAATTTACTATTTTAATTTTAGTCATCTCTCTAAAACCCAGAGCTGCCTAGTAGAGAAACATCAAGAACAAAAGGATGCAAAGAACCCCCAGTGCCACCTAAAATTTCCAACTTGCTCTGAAGTCAGTGGACGACCCTCAATGACGTCATTAGACTTTTGTCAGGTGTTGAGGAGACCACTACTAGAAACATTATTCAGAAGCTTGGCCAGCATTTTCAACCCCATGCAATAATTTGGATAGTACTAAACCACTGCAAGGAAAGTTTCATGGACTGTGGCAGGAATTTTGTCTGCTCTCATTCTCTCCTGATGCCTGTCCTAGAATTGCCTCTTCCCCCTCTCAGATATGCCTAGGGGTCAAAAACTTCCCTAACTATAATCTGACTGTAATGCTTTGCTATCATAGGGATGTTCTCAAAAGYTGGCTTGCTGATATTTCACTGTTGTTGAAAATAGAACACTGAGGAACTTCTTTTTGAGAAAAAAACAGCACACTAAAAATAATTATACAAACTTCAGAAAACAGATGGAGGAGGGAGACAGATTTGGATGCCATTTAACTTGATTCTGGAGCAGGGATGGTCTACCTCTAATAAGGTACCTCCTTGAAAAAAAAAAAAAACCCTCTATAAACAGATATTTGGGCTTTTCAGGGAATTTCTGGCAATTGTGGAAAGACTGAATCTCCTACACTGCATTTCTAAAAATCGTTTCAGCTAATGACAGTTTGTGAAGTTTCTAATATATTTGTAATGAAAGGCACCAGTAACAAAATAACAAACATGCAGTCAGTGTCATTTGGAAGAAATAAAGGCTAACTTAGGGACTCCTAATGACAGGAGATGCTACTCATGGAAGATTTATGCTTTGTGACAAAATAGCACGACGTTGTGTAAAAAAGCAAATTTTTTTTGCTTTTACATTTTACATTTTAAATGTTTTCTATGATTCAAAATGGAAAGTACAAATGTGGTAAACTAACCTTCCACCTGTTCCCTTGCCATGGAAGACTAGCATAAGCCTAATGCAAATGTTGCTTTGAAAAGGGGAAAGAAGGGTTTGCTGCAAATCCGAATGATTACAGAGATCTGTGGGCAAAACCTTGATAGAGTAATGAAAAATTAGATACCAACAAACCCAAGACAGCTTTGATGCTGTTTTATGAGACAGCTTTCCACCAAGTATTTTTAGCAGCAAGTATCTTTATTCTGGGATAAATGAACTTAGAAAGAGTAACATCTGGGAATGTATGCCATTAATTTTAAATTTTTGTTGAAAGCTTCAAAACAATGACCTGCTCTCCTGGGGAAACTCAATTAGAAAAATGAGGGGTTTGTTTATTTGTTTTTAAGGAGGAAGCTAAAAGAACAAGCTGACAAATTGCTAGCAGATCACAGCTTTTACCAAAAGAAGAGAATAAATGTTTCCAACAGTTTATCAATCAATTAGGCTCTTGCTATAGACAATGACTGTGGTTATGTGGTGAAAAAGCGGGCATATTTTTTCTCCTTCCAGAAACACACCCACAATATTGAGTGCCAGAAGTTCAGCCTGGTACCATCCCAATATTTATCCCTTTGTAATGTCAATGTTTGTTTTCTGTGTTGTTTCTTTGGAATGCCTGGAAGATGACAGCATCTTATTTTACATTTGAAACAATAAGAGTGTGGGGACAAAAAAAAAATCAGACTCTCTTTAAATGAGATTATTCAATTACTTGGGACAACATTTCCATCTAAGCCCTAACTAGTTCTCAAAGTTACTGGTGCCACAGAATTGTGGTACTGGGAAGGGTTTTTGCTGACACGCTTTGGCGGCAGAACAGCTAATGAGGTGATTTGATGGTCACCATTCATTATATATATGTGGATGAATGTATATAGATATATACATGGTGTGTATGTATGTACATAATTATATATACTATATATATACTATCTCTATGTGCATAAAATATGCCTTGACTGGCGCCCAGCTAGAGACAGAGTTTAGACATAACCTGCAAAAAGAAACTCTGGATGAAATGCACCAAAGTTGCCATGGTGGTTTCATCTCAGTTTCAAAGAGAAAGCTAACTGATCTTATGTTCCTCTATGTATAAAAAGTTCTTCAAAATGTGACTTTGGTTCCTAAGACATTTCAGCGATTTAAAGAATGTGACTTTCCGCGTTTTACAGCCCTCGGCCCATGATTCGCTGAAAGTTTCTTTCTCTAAAAGAAATGAACTATTTCACTGCACATCCAGGGTGAAAATACTCATGAAAGAAAAGCTTACGATAGCTGTGCTTGATGGCATACTTTCCACTTTCCCACTTAAATTGATCTGCAGGCAGATATAAATCCAGCTTCACAAAGTTCAGTGTTACAGCTTGGGTGGGTTATATGGATAGCTAATGCTTATCCATATGTCCTGAGTATGCAAACTTTGGCTCAAAATCTCATGAGGGTAGTTCTCCTGCTTCCAGTTGGGCTAGATTTACTAGCCTATTTTTTTCTTCCAGAAACACTCCCTGCATACTGACTGCCAGAAGCTACATCTGGTACTATCCCAGCATGTTGGACATCTTGTTTGAAAATTAGAGGGGAAAAATAGCCAAATATTTGAGAATTTGCTAAATGGTTTTATTCTAGAAATGGGCATGCATATGATGCAATGTCTGCAGGACCACATAACATGCACATAGCAAAATATTACTGCACAGCCCACTCCTTACTCCCAGAAAATAGACGTGCCTATATTGTTTGACCTTATAAAAACAAGATGAAATACTTTCATCCCATTAAGATGATAATTAAGGTTTTGTCTGCCAGCTTTACAGCACGTTCTATAGAAAAGATAAAGGGTGCTTCTCCAGATTTTTGTTTTTAACATTTCACTGAAAGAAAAAAATAAAGTGCAGAAGGTTTTGGCCAATTGCAGCAATTTATTGCTCAAAATTAATGCAACGTTTTAGAAACCATTATCTCTATTGTAGAAGGTAGGGAAGAGGCATTGCTTGGTAAGGCTCTCTAGTCCGTCCTCTTAACACTACTAACAGTAATGACATTCACCTGATGTGCAGCAGGTCCCAAAATCCAAGGTGTATTTTCCTGCTAGCCAAGAGGGGGAATTTGGGTGAAGAGAGAGCCACCTTCCATGTTTTACATGCATTCAGTGGGGATACTGTTGCAGTAGGTGCCTTACCTTGAGAGGCTGGTGAAGGGCAGGAGCAACTGAGTTCAGGCTCCTCAGTCCTGCTGGAGTCCGGCCTGTCACGGGCTTTGCGGCTGGATCTGGACCTGCTGCAAAGAGGTGGCTCCACGCTCCCATCAGACTAAAGAGTGAGAAAAACAGGGGTGTGACACGAGAGCAGTAAACACAGTCTTCATCTCCCATCCTGCAAAGTATAAGTACTATTTTGATGCCAGATAGATTGGCTTCTGAACTGGGTTGTGCAAGAGAAAAAAATACATATCTGAAGCATCCTTATTCCTCTCTTGCTGGCTCGGTGCCTAGTTCACAGTGAGTACTAGTCTTTCCTTCACGGGGCCGGGTACTTCACAGGCCGATGAGATGTGACATGAACTCTTCTATTTTGGGTTCTCTGATTTGCTATTAATGAAGAATATTCTAATGATATTTGTATTAGAAGAGTAGAGTTACATCCTACTAATATTAGAACCCGTAGTTATTCAAGACTCCAAAAAAATAAGCAAACAAAACCCAGTTTTATTTCCCAGATGGGTCTTTGAGATCAGCATTTTGACAGTAGTGCTGCACCCTAGGCTGTACTAAAGTTAGACAGTGGCCACGTACAAGCTATAAGCCAGAGGCTCTCATGGCTACAGATGCTTGAGTATTAAAGGCAATGATGATATCCTAACACCAGAATCCATCTCTCTTGGTATTGGGATTACTCAAGGCAAAAGTTGATCACCAGCGTGTTTGATGGGGGAAAACTCTTGAAGTTTTCTATTTCTTTGTGATACTGCAGTCAAAAAGTAATATGGATTTTGTTACATTCAACATCTGGTCCAAAAATGTGCATTTCCACTAAGGAAAACACAAACCAGAAAAGTCAAGCCAAAACAAACACACACAAAGTGTTACTATTGTTTTTACATATTCTATCCAGATAGGATTTTTAATAAGTACAGAAACTGTATCTGATATTATGCAGTTGGGTCTAGATATGGAACTTGAAAAATGGATTTCTTTTTGTGCATATCTTTTTGCTTTAATCAGTCTTTGCAAGGTTTTTCTACTTTACTGGCAGCGGATGACCCCCAGTCATGAGAGTCAAACCATCATGATTGCATTTTCAGTGTATGATTTATATAGGTATAAAAATACGTGGAATAGAAAAGCTTGAACACTGTATTTCATAATTCATTTAACAAAGTAGCAGCAGTAGTAAGAAAATTTTGCTTGGCAAGATCATACTGGAGTGGGAGTAGGCCTGTATGCGGAAAATAGACCTAAAGAATGTTCCTATCGCTAGTCTGAAGCAGTGCAGCACAGTGATAGGAATTTGCTTTGGGAAGTAGCTCTTGCTGTAAACTATTCAAGATGAGATACAAAGTACTGACATATGACAAGTGAAACTGCTACAAGAGTGGGTCACACGAGCTAATGGTTTTCCGTCTTTAATCAGGAACCCAACCTGGGATAAYGTATTAGATTTGAGTAAATTAGGCTAAGGCTCAGGGACAAAGCTTTGAAGGGCATTTTGCTGAGGACAGTTAGGAAGGAAATGCCAGTTAGTCTTCATTTACATATTAAGTGTACAGGGTCAACTTCTACAACCTTGGCCAGGCTTAGAGGTCTCTCGCTTGCAAGTGCGAAAACTCCCTGAAATACTCAAGGAATAAGGTGATACTTACTGTGTAAATGGTCAGCTACCAGACAGCAGCGTAACCTCGGACTGTGCCATCAGGGATCTCTGTGTGACATCTCAAGAGCTTCAAAGAAAGCAGGAGGGCACCTCCTAGAAAGCTGGAGGGCACTGGAAAAGAGTGTTCAGCTGCATCTGTGGGGAAACAGAAAACATCTTACTTTGAATCTGCTTAGTTCGGGCCTTCTGTTCCCTGACCTCCAAGTTTTTGGGCACAATTTTATACCCACAGCTGACTGTGGGCACACAAATTATAGCATTTAGGAATTTAACTACCTGATGATTGGGCCTGCACTCAGTGTTGTAACCCCAAGCATTCCAAAATCATGAGAGAAAGCTCTAAAAAAATTTTTTTTGAACTGTGACATTGGCTTCAGTATCATGAATTAATACATTTTGAATTCTTTTTTTTTTTTCCTTTCTATTTTGAGCCTGTAGGGCTTGTATTTTTAAGTTTTTCCATGATCATAAACATAAGGAACATTTCAAAGCATACAGCAAAGAAATCAGATTTCCGCATCTATACAGTAAAATCAAACATGAAACTAGACTTTCAGAAAATAAACAAAAAAAGAAATTGAGGCAGATAAAGTTGCTGGAGATTGTACTTTAGAGTGTATAAGGCTATGCATATCAACCAAATACGTTTGCCTGAGCAAGTCTACGTATCTGCACATGAATAGCTAAACATACATGTATAAAAGTATCAGCTAGGACACTGCAAGGGGCAATACCTTTGCTTTTGGGAACAACACAAGTTTTTCTAGCGGAAAGGAAGCTCATCAAGAAGAGATCCTGAGGCTCCTTGGAACAATGTCCAGGGTGCTGAGCCTGCCCAAGAATTCGAATCTTGCAAGCTCTTGCAGCAAGTTGCTGACTTGGCCCTTTCCATCTGAAAAATAGACATTACAAACACACCCAGGACCTGACAACACACTTACTAAGCCCGTAAACCTGCTCTTCACAACTTTTTTTTTTCTAGTTAAAAAAAAAGGGGAAAGATGAACTTAGGTGTGACGACAAGGCTGGCCTCATTGCTAGCACTTTTCAGGGAGCCCTTGCATCCTGTGGTGCTCTCTGGGGAAGGTGTACAAAAGGCTGCCTCCATTCACTTTTTTGCTGCAAGTTTTGCAGCAAAACTGCATGTTGGCTAGCGATTAAGAGAGGGCTGTAGAAACAGTCTGGTTTAGGAAACCATGCTTTAGAGTTAGCAAGCAATGCTTGTAAGCATTTAATTTTTTTTATGCATTCACACACACCTAAATACCAGCAGACTATTTTCACACAGATTTCTGGAACAGGTTTGGAACCTTGTTTGGAGTCTTCGACCAGTAACATCTTCCGGCACAGACATGTAGCAGAGAGAGTGGAGCCTTAAAAGATCCCAGAACATTTCATGCAGTCTCACACTACTAATGGCTGGTGAAATGCTGCCAGCTCTGCCTTCYCATCTTTCCATGAGGAAGTCAGAAAGGTGATTCAGCCCTTTAGAGAGCAGTGGCCTTCCCAGTGTCCAAGGAAAGCAGTTTGTAGCCCCCTTTGATTTTCTTTTCAGAGTAGTTGCATCACTAAGAGCTTCYTTACAGCCAGTAAACCTTCCTGTGAATTGCCTTTTTTCTGCCTCTGAATACCAAAAACACTCCATCTTGATTTAGGGACAGCATGCAGTCCAAGAAAATCTAAGGTATTTTTGAACTGGATGCTCAGCTGTCTTATACTTGCTACTGTATGTTGGCAAGAGAGAGTCAAAGCAAAATATCCTCTTTAATATTGAAACCCCAGAAATTTGGGGAAAAAACAAAACATACAATTTAAGTGAAACTCGAACAACTCAGGAGGGTGCCCTCTATTTGCAGGGATAACCAAAGCTGCACAGCTTTTATTTTAAGGCCAGTTTCTTAAGCAGTAAGCATTTTTTACTTCCCTTCTGCTTCATTATGCCATTGTACTCAGATTTCTGCCCTTTTATCCCTTGCCCATTTCAGTCATGTTCTGGGATTCGCAATGAAACCACCACAGGAGATGGCCTGCAGCATCAGTAATGCTTCAAGACAAGCTCGGGGGCTCATATTTCTTCGCTAGCATCCCGTTGCAAAGCAGAAAGATCAGTCTGCTTTGCTTTTCTGCCTTTCACAAGCTAATGATGATTCTGGGTGCAATGGCAGGCTGTCTGACTCAAGTGGTAGCACAAGGGCAGGAAAACACAGATTAGCTTCTTTGGGGCAATTACTCCTCCAGCTCACACCATAATATTTTATTTCCTCTGATGTTGCATCATCGGGATGCTGGTGCCAAAAATCTGTATCTATGGCTATGTATTTGCTTCATTTACTGCAAAAGCCCTGCTCTTAAAGGCAGTGGTTTGTCCTGGGATTAAACAGTTAATAGATGTATAACTATTCATACTGCTGGTACAGCTGAAAGTTTTTATTTTACAATGACTGTGAAGCCATGCAACATAGGTGAAAGTTAATACTGGTCAAATCTTTTAGCCATTAAAAAAAATCAACATTACTTAAAGGAATTAAGCTTAAATACTCTGAATCTTTTTTTTTTTTTCTATTTTCAAAATAGAAGTGGTTTGAAAATCATTTTAAATCACTGGAGTCCCGTGAATTACTGTGTTTCTAAAACCACATCTTTTGAAATTTAAGTAAATCTTTTCCATTATTTCCAAACGGAATACGAGTGTTTTCTTATACAATGGTAGAACGTTTTATTTCTGATCATGTAAAGTATCATGTAAAACATGTAAATCATGTATCATCTGATCATGTAAAGTATCGTGTAAAACAAAAAGTGTTATGACCATTTTGCTGGGATCAAATCAAATATTTCTAAGCACACATTTGAAAAATTTCAACTGCGGTTAATATGAACTAGGGTTAATATAAACTAACCAATTGAGATTTTATCTTGCAATATCATTTTCATCCAGTAACCATATTCAAATGTCTGAATATGTAGGTTCTCGAGGAGAGAATGAAATTGGAGTGCAAGTGCCATGGAGTTTCAGGTTCCTGCACTACTAAGACTTGCTGGACCACACTTCCCAAATTCAGAGAGATTGGATATATTTTGAAAGAGAAATATAATGCTGCAGTGCAAGTGGAAGTGGTGCGAGCCAGTAGACTAAGACAGCCAACTTTCCTGAAGATCAAGCAGATTAAAAGCTATCAGAAACCAATGGAGACAGATTTGGTGTATATTGAAAAGTCACCCAACTACTGCGAGGAAGATGCTTCCACGGGCAGTGTCGGCACCCAGGGACGGCTCTGCAACCGCACGTCTCCCAACGCGGACGGCTGTGACATGATGTGCTGTGGAAGAGGCTACAACACCCACCAGTACACCAAAGTGTGGCAATGCAATTGCAAATTCCACTGGTGCTGCTTTGTGAAGTGCAACACGTGTAGCGAGCGGACAGAGGTGTTCACCTGCAAATAACGGCATYGTGCTCGCACGAACAGAGCGGCTCGCCATGGGTGGAGAAAGTGGAGTACAACAAACGACTACAGCGTCATTTTGCACATCTCATCTTCTTTGGGAAAAAAAAATAAATAAATAAACCAATCCCTCCCCACTGCTTACACTTCTAAGGATGGTGCATTTTGGCTGGCTAGCTGTTGTAAACTGCTTTGGAAATAAGGGCAACAAGATTAAGGCGATTTTGGCAACTACACGAACCTTTCTCTCTCTTTTTTTTTTTTTTTTTTAATACAGCTTGGGTGTTGTAGAGTTCTCCTAGTAAGCATTTAAATTATACATATCAGAGAAGCTGACTGCACTGCAGCTCCCACAAAATTTGAAAGAAAAAGAGACAATCTCATATTTAACAACATCAACAACAAAAGCCCAAGCCCTGTGCAAATAACGACTTTTTTTTTTAAGGAAATGAAATCTTCATTGACTGCAACACAGCAGTCAACGCAAAAAACTACATTTTTTACCAAACAGGTAGAGAGAAAACTACAACTGATAGGGAGACAAAATCTGTGGTGGAAATACTCCACTATCAGTTTGAAAAAAAAAAAAAGTTCACAAAATTACATCAGCTGCCAGTGACACTGGAACTCTTTGAATGAACATTAAAAATAATTATTTATGATTTTAATAGTATCAAAAAATTCTAAGCACTAACGGGTAGCTATGTCTTAATTCTGTACTAAATGTAAACTTATTGGAACTCTGACTTTATGATTTTTGTATTTGGTTCTCCCTAAGTTCTTCAATGCTACTGATCTGTTGTCACTCCACTATAGAGAGTTTAATTACTGTAGACCTTAAGCAATTATCAGAACTGAGCAAAAAAAAAGATCATGCAAAACTGTGGTTACAAATACTTGATAAAGACTTTTCCCGCTTGCCTCCTGAATAAGAATGACTCCTGTARATTCAGGCTCAAGACGTGGAGCACATACCCTCCGCTCACTGTGGTGTGTTTTAAGACACAAAGACGTGGTTCATTAAATATCAAAGGTTTTGCTTTGCAGTCAAATGCACTGGCAGGGTCTTCCGAGAGTTACATTTCCCCTTTGGACAGTTAAATCTTATTAATTATTGCCAATAGTTTTAATACCTATCATCAATCTGGACTGGGAATACGACAAAAATGCAATAGCTGGACTCCAGGTTGCTGCAGCCTGTGAGCTGTGACAGCTTCATGACCATAAGAAAGCTAATATTTCAGTTAATTTATGTCATTGTTACTGTGCAGTTGGCAATAACATATCCCCAATAAATACATGCATATATGGAAAGCAGCATTCAATTATATTTCACACACTCTTTCCTTAAGAAGGATTAAAAAAAATCCTCCAGCATTTTACTACTGTAGCATCTAGTGCTATTAACCCCAAGAACCAGATACACCCACTTACAATAAAACGCATTTAATGTTGTACAACACATGCTTGTAGGTAGGATCTCTAACTGGCTTTCAGAAAACTCGAATTAAAAGTTTCCTAATGTCTGCCTATCTGCATTTCTAGATTTGTTTCATTTTATTTCTTTTAAGAAGAGCTTGCACAGCCACGGGGCCTCCCTATATGATATGGAAGCACTTGCCACACCAGAGTGCTCTTGGGGCACGGAGCTGGTAGATCTACAGCTCCAAATGTCCCCATGCTGAGCATGTGAATAACCTAGGATAATTTCCCTAATGTCTGGGCCTGTATTAGCAAAAGTAACAAAAGATGTAGGGACCTCRGTTGCAACGCTGATGAGGACCTGCCTTCCTGACAGCAAGCACTCACCCTCTGAAAATCAGGCTCCTGTAATGAGTCTCCCATGGAGCAACCCCAAACTGAAGGACTCTTGTTTGTTTGTTTTTCTGCTGTTGGTTTCTAAATACCAGCTACAAGTTTGGACTCTGCCTTGAGTGCAACTCCAGAAAAACCAACAGTGCCCCTCCAAAATGCTTGAGTCTCTTCACATAATTTTCATATAATTCATATAATCCAAGTTGCTTGGATTCTTGGGTACTGTTGTTGAATAATAGTGATATACTGTACTTCATTCTTGACAGGAAGCGAATAATGCTCCCAAGCACAGTAATGCACAGTCTATGGTACTAGATACTGTAAATATATTAGAATAGTATTTGTTAAGTACAATTGAGGAATCCAATTAAGTTATATTATTGTATATCGTTTACATGTCTACATAGACAATATTAATAGACAATATTGGGCATATTGTCTATTACAATAATGTCTATATGGACAATATTAAATGTATAATGTTTAAATGTCTATAGAGTATTTTAAATTATTGTGAACTACACTGCGTTTAAAAAAGAAAGAAAAAGTTTATTATAACACCAACCACACTGAAAAGTGGACCAAAGCGACACTTTCCTTTTAAGAAAATAACAAAACACACCCACACACCTCTATTTCAAATAGCTATTTCAGCTGTTCTTCATTGTAACAGTCCTACAATTGGACAAGTTTTCTAGAATATAATATTTCAGAGCACCGTATAAAATTTTCACCCATGTGGGGGGTGTGGCATTCAGAGAGGTAATATATGGCACAAAGCAGGGGTTGACCACAGAAATGCATGGACTTTGAACTATGTCCCAGGAAATAGCAGTCTGGGTCAGAAAACTCCATTACCACTATTGTATGGGGACCTAAAAAAACAAAAACAACAACAGAAAAGCACAGGACAACCTTTTAACAAAGGTATCTATGAATAGAAATTGCTTACAAACAATCTTATTTAAAAAAAAAGATAGTTGTTTGGTGTCAAAGAATTGTGACAATAGAGGTTTGAATGCTACCAGCAACACAGCATGGTTTAATCATACCTAGCCACGAGAAAGCTCAAAATACTGTATGTTATTAAAGAATATAAGAGCAAAGATCAATCTGTTTACTATGTTAATGTTTTATGGCAAGCGGAAAACAAAGGATGAAATGTGTTTCTATTAAAACTTAATTTTTTCCCCTTATATCCCCCCTTCTTTCTGTTTGTTATTTATCTAGAAAAAAAAAGAAAAGAAAAAAAAAAAGGCAACAGTGCCTTATGCAAAGGCTGTTTGTGTACAGGCTTCTTTAGATGAGACATGATGTACAGTCTCCAAACTCCAATCCACAGTCATCAACCTATACCAGAGGCATAGTGAAACTCATGCTAGCTGCAAGCTTGATACTACCACAGACTTCTATTGGTTTAAATGAGAAGAGAAATGAGAAATTTCTCTCTTTTTTGGATAGAAATCCTGCAGCAGACTCCAAAAAGGTTCTCTATCATGCACCTTGTTGCAGACCGATGAACAGAAAGGAAGAAGCGTAGAGGAGAGGCCTGAGGGCATTGACTGAACAGAGTTACTTGCACTCATATACACGGTCACTTACATATGCTTCAGTTTATTCAAGCAAGTTACAGACACATCTGAAAACTTGGCTGAATGAGGACCTAAAAGCTCTTACACAATTTACCTTGGTCAGAATAGTAGCAATTCCCCTGATACTGAGAACAGKATCTTCCTATACGAAGTCTAAAGAAAATGTACTGCCTTTGTTATATTTGCTCCTCAAGGCAGATATCCAGCTATAGATAAAGGTATAGCCAAATTYTACATGAACTAAATCCAGAATAACTTCAATTAAATGAACTGAGTTGCCCTGGGTTTATACCAGTATAAGTATGCACAGAATTTTATCCACAGGTGCCAAAGAAAACACTGCACCTTCTTTCTAATTACATCATGGGAAACTTGTTAATAGAGCTGGAGGAAGTTTTTACAGCAAATGGCAATATTACAGTCATTTCTACAACGCCATCTGGAAAGTCGACAAAACTCATCAAAAGGTTTGCAAATTTTTTAACAAATCTAAAGTACGCTGTGAGTAGGTAACCGATGTTTCAAACACATATTTTCCATGGCTCGCTTTCTTCCTTTATTTAAGTTTAAAAATCAAAAGCAATATTGAACGTAACAAATCAAGACCTTTCCTTACGCCAGCTTTCCCACATGAATAACTTGAAATGCCTTTCACTACTGATGGCGAGAGCGTCTTGCATCCAAAACCTTGGGGTTCACCAGACAACACTTTCTGTGAAACTAGGGATAATTATGCATAATTTGCATAATTGGAGGCAGTTGTCATAACTAGATGGCATGACTGCTCATTTCCTTGCCAGGCTGCAAGAGGTATTCTTGCAATGACAGTCCCCACAGCGAACGCAGTGCAGTAGGGAGAGCAGTAAAGACCCAACAGTCTTCGCTCAGACTGACAGGAYTGATGATACAGGATACACAAACAAAACTCTGCCTAAGAGAAAACACCATACTGATTTTTGCAAGAAACCTCCTGCAGCTAGAGCAGACCACACTGCATGCTGAACATCACACACAGATTTTCTTTCATTTAAATTTGAAGACTCCATCTGCATCTCTGCAGACTCAGGATGATCTGTGGGAAAGCAACTACATACAAAAGTTGGCAAGTGTCTCCCTTTCTGTATTTTAMTTGCTGCCAGGAACTTGCAAGGGTGACTCTCTGACAGAAAAGACACAGCAGAAATTTTAAAATTTGCATTTCACTTTTTAAGTGAAGATTTGTTTTTCTGTGCAAAATCCACCAATATAGAGATATATGTTGTAAAATTTTGTATTTTTGGGGTATTTTTGTGTTTGTTTTATAGGTGATCCTAACCAAATGCTACYACACCAAGATATTGCAAATGTTTGCATCTAAAGCCAGCTGTGTGATTAGATTCTGCCTTCATTTGTCCAGCAATTTAGGGAAAATCAAAATTTTAGATCCACCTTCTATAATTGTGTCCATACTGCTAAAAGGAATTCCTAAGGAGATAACAAGATTTTGACCTTATTGTTTAATTCCAGTAGCTGAAAATGAAAGGAAGCTTTCCCTAAATTTTTGGGTAAGGGGAAATCCAAAGGCATTTTGAAGACTATCCACACCACTTAGCTTAAAATGTTAGTTCAGTGAGCTGACAGTCTCCCTGGACTCCCTCCATAACAGCGAGAGCAAAGTTGCTCCAGGGGAGGAGCTCAACTTTCTATTCTGATGGACCCCCTGCTTCCCCTTTTTAACCCAAGACAAACCACCTAATTTATTGGTTTAAATTTAAGCACCAAAAATTGTGTTGTGTGAATGAACTCCCATTTTCCAGTTATTGTTGGCCTCCTCTGCTCTTGGGC
The DNA here is from genome assembly GCF_003342845.1 of Nothoprocta perdicaria. Classification (NCBI taxonomy): domain Eukaryota; kingdom Metazoa; phylum Chordata; class Aves; order Tinamiformes; family Tinamidae; genus Nothoprocta; species Nothoprocta perdicaria. Next base: position 585,689 of record NW_020455954.1, read on the forward strand.
ATTAATTATATTTCCCTTCCTTTTATTTTTTATTTTTTTTTGCAAGGTATTTATTGCTTTGCAAGTTCTAGAACAGACAGCATGTTATGTCAGTAATGTTGGCCTTGGCCTTTCCTTTCCTTTCCTTTCCTTTCCTTTCCTTTCCTTTCCTTTCCTTTCCTTTCCTTTCCTTTCCTTTCCTTTCCTTTCCTTTCCTTTCCTTTNTTCCTTTCCTTTCCTTTCCTTTCCTTTCCTTTCCTTTCCTTTCCTTTCCTTTCCTCTCCTCTCCTCTCCTCTCCTCTCCTCTCCTCTCCTCTCCTCTCCTCTCCTCTCCTTGTTCTGTTCCTATTATACTGCTCTTGTATCTCACACCTGATATCTCACTTTATATATGTAGGAATTATTTACTCACAGAAATCACTTCAGAGAGAACTGTAAAAGCCAGAGCAATGCCCCATAATTTTGATGAAGCCATTTATTGACGAGGTATTATGGTATTTGTTCTGCAGAATCCTAGCAGGCCTACATTGCCATGCTTTCCTGCTTATTTATCAGAGCATATCCACGCTCCTTTCTCTATTCTTAAGCACGTCAGGCCACGGTGAAGGGCTCCCGCAGCAATTACCTGCGCTGATTGCAGCCTCCCATTAGAGCCAAGTTCAGCCTACAGCTAACTTGTTAAAATAACAGGGGAGCTTAACGGCTATATGTTGTTAGCAACGCTAGCCATCGTGCACAGTACAGCTACGTGTCTCAACACTTTCTGGAGTATTATAAGTATTTGGCATTATACCTTTTAAAGACAAAGATAYACCGATACTTAAAGTGGATTAGTCATCTAGGGAGAAGAAAACCGGCACTTCTCAAATTGAAGGGTATAATCCAAGTAAGAAAATTAACATACACACATATAATACATTTATTCCCATACACATACATATAGATATACATGTATGTGTGCATGTGTGGCTGTGCATTTGCCCACGGACATATTTGGAAATTATACATGGCAGCTATTGGGCGCAGTTTTTCTAAGATTTTTCTTCAGCTTTTCTAAGGGACTGCAATTTGTTGTCTCTGACTCCTTTGTAGACAAATTAGCAGCATCATTATAATACCTGGTAACACTACTTTCTTTTATTTGTAGATCTTTTAGTTTGTAGGCATCAAAGACAAGCAAGTAACTCTCATTTTACAGTTGCAGAAAAGGAAGTTTGCGTGAACTTTCTCCCCCACTCAGCTGCTCAGAGAGAGGAGGACAAATGATTCAGTTCCACATAAGGCCCCAGCAAAAATCAACACCTAGGGCTGGAAGTCAGAGGTCCTGGTTTTCAGTCTGGAGCTCTGATTACCTGACCTACCTGCTGCACTTACTGGAATGCAGGAGAGCGTCAGTTGTGATGTATAGATATTGGCAAGCACATCACAACCTGTCTCCCTTATCTTTCTCTTCAAAAGATAAGCTACTTAATGTTTCCCCCGGCTGGTATCCACAAATGTTGTGTCATGATATACACTTACTTTGCACCCATGTTAACCTTTTGTGCAGTTGCAGGCACTTCCAGTCAGAAAATCATCACCATTGTGTACATTTACAGTAATGAGTCAGATAAATGCTTTCTCTTTTTGAATGACTAGAAGCAATGCAGCAGGACAGGTTTGTCCACCCACTGCATTTTGTTCCAGCAATTCCGGCATCTGGTATCACATAGCCTTAAGAAGCCAAGATGCAAAGCTCAAACAGTAGGTTAATGTAAATATATAATGGTGTGGGAAAAAGTCTCTTGTTTGTTGACATTAGGTGATACAGAATATCTGTTGTTCAGAACAAGGAACGAGGGAGTAGTTGGCTTTTGCTCAGCAATGTTCAGTTGCCTTTTTTTCATTGCACAGGTTGTTTTCTACTCTGTGCACTTTCAGGTGTGCACGAATGAACCTGGGAAGCATTTCATTAAGTCAGTGCGTTCATAATCTTTTCATTTCATGCAAGGAAAAAAAAAATATCAAGAACCTCCTTAATGGGAACATTAGCAAGAAATACCTGGGGATGGCTTCCAGCAGCATGGTAACAAAATATGCGCTTTGGAAGTTTCAGCTGACTACCTAATCCAAACCACTCCTGAAGGAAGGAGCAAGAATGAGGAAGTAAGTTTGCGGTCACCAGCTTCTCTGCCTGTGATATCCAGTACATAATTATTACAAGGCTACAGTGCAGCCAGCTTTTGACAAATGAACTACCAAGGGTTCTCTCTGCATGTTTTCTATTCAAGTGTGTTTAGTCATAAATACTTGGTTCTAATAGCCTTTTCTTAGTCAAACAGAGCCACTCCTAAGCATTAATAATACATTTTATTCTTACTATAAGCCTCTGAACAAGATTCTTTTATCCTGGTTGAAGGTCTCTTTACAGAAGTCGAGTATTCTAGATTTTATGCACCCACACAATAATTCTGACTAATTATACCTCTAGCACTCTTCACCTCCAAATCCTTTGCAAYGTTACATATACTCGGTGCTGAAACATTTCCATGAAGCAAAAACGATCTCTCTGATACTCAGTGAAATTATCACCTCCACTTTAGAAAGGGAGAAGTAAAAGTAAGAGGATTCAAGGCACAAGTTGGAATGCCATGCTTGGCAAGCACTTCTTCTTTCCCAACATCTTTACTCATACTCTGCTTCCTTGATCTTGAGGTTCGTAACGTGTCAGTTTCTAATTTCATGTAATGATCCCTCATGAATTTATATCTAGAGCTATCACCATTTTAGAGGTATCTCTAAATATCAGCTTTGTAAAATGAAGGCAGTATTCAGTAGACATATATTTGCAAGCAAGGCATAGGAGGTTATAACCCCATTTTGGGAAATCTCACCTTAAGCATAAATGAAGATTTGATAAGTCAGAGGCCCTCTGTTAGTGTTTAGTTAACCTTTGTGGTCTTCGACTTTGTATGAGCATCTCTATTGTGTATATATATACTAAAAAAGTCAAATGCATCAACACTGATGATTTTTGCTCTCAGGCATTCCTCTTTTCTTTTTCTCTCCATTCCTCATTCTTCCCTCCTGCCATAATGAGAACAAATCAAAATCTTTTTTTTTTTTTTTTTTTTTTAAACAGCCAAATGGGTGCTTTTCCAAGGACCTCAATTTGTCTTCCTTCAAAAACAGTACTCTCAGTTTTGTGTTTGAAACTCTTTGCATTCAAGAGATGCCTCTTTTCCCTAGATGGGTATACTTGAGCTTCTTTCACCACTACACCTTTTCAGTTCCACTCCCTCCCAGTCTGATGCCTGTTAAAATGCCTCTACTCAAGCTGAGACAGATCCAAAAAGTACTTGTAATGGGTGTTGGCCACAGTCCTGAAAGCCTTTTTGCTGGCACTTAAGAGCAGTGAAGTGTTTGTCTGCCTTCCATCATCTCCAATTGACAGAGAAGGGAACTGAACTTACCTTTCAACCACAGGTGCCTGCAAGGTAAGCCCAAACAATTTAATGATTAATAAATCAAATCAGGCCTTGCTCAAACTCTTGGCTGGAAGCTTACCAAAAGTGATGACAGTTATCACCAAACTCCACTCAAATTACGAATCTAGGAGGCAGGTAGTAGAGCATGCAACGATCAAAACGAGAAACCTCTTTTAAGACCTACTTCAGAAATGCTTAGGTTGTTCTGACATTCACTTTTGAAAACCTTATTCTGGATATCCTTTTTCAAGTTTAAAATTTTCAAAATAGCTTTTTGTTTACAAACATTTTAGATTTAGCATTTTTCACTCATTCTCTTCCATAGCTCAGCTATAGGAAATGACCTCTAACCATGAGATTTTTTATTCTTAGCCTCAAAAGAAAATGAATCATAGTTCCTATATTTGCCTGAAGCACCTGAAAGGGGGAACCCCACCATTCTACTTACAAAAGCAGTCACATGAAGCTTAAAAAAAATGGAACAACTGAAAAGATGAAGCTTGTGCAGAACAGTAATGCTGTCATTGAAGCTACTCACAACATAGTCATGACAGTCGTGGGTCAGCAAGGTTGTATATATTCATCCATTCTGTAACATATTCACAAACTTATCTTAGGAAATGAGGTGAATGCGTAAGAGGAGAGAGCCAGAATTAAAAAAGGATGATTCCTTCTTGCAATGTCCCTCCAACAACATGTAGTTCTCAAATTCCAGAACATGACAGTCAGTTTCATAGCTCCTTTCTGCTACCTGTGTCTAGCAGYCAAATCCACCAAGGAGCCTGATGTCAAATAAAATTGGAGGACGGGGATGTTGGAATACCATTGTACAATATGTTTAAAAGATTTTCAACAGATATTTTTTTTTTAAATAAGGTTGAGTTGGGAAATCAAATGCAAACGAAAAATATCTAGTAATTTCCAAAATTATCAAAATGGAAGACTTGCGAATGACAAAACATTTTATTTTAGGCTTCCTCTTTATTTTTCTTTTTTGTTTATAGAAAAGCTGAAAAAAAAAAAAAAAGGACGAGGAACAGGTTACAAAAATATTTCACAATTATCACAATGAATTGTGTTGACTGGTCCAAATCAGACTCTATCCTAAACTCAGGCATGCAAAAATAAATAAATAAATAAATAAATAAATAAATAAATAAATAAATGGACCATACAATCACCTTCACCTTGTACATATGCATACATATATACAAATGGTAGAAGCTTAATATTGAAACAAATATAGGCTGTCATATTCTCTCACAGTTTTGGAATAAACAAAAGTGATGAAGTTTGAGCTCATAGGCCAAACCTGAGATTTCACTTTGAAATACTATTCAGTAACCGTACAGCTTCCCTTTTTCCTGCCTTTGGAAAATCCTGGTAAAACTCTATCCTGAGGTCAGATGCAACAGATGACATTTCAAGGAAATAAATTTAATCTAAGGAAGCTAGGACTAGAGGAAATGGCTTCAAACTGAAGCATCGGAAGTTCCACAGGAACTTAAGGAAGCATTTCTTCACTGTGAGGGTGACAAAGCACTGGCACAGGCTGCCCAGAGAGGTTGTGGAGTCTCCTTCTYTGGAGATCTTTAAAACCCGCTTGGACGCAGCCCTGTGCCACGTGCTCTAGGTGACCCTGCGTGAGCAGGGGGGGTTGGATTCGATGACCTCTGAGGTCCCTTCCAACCTTGGGCATTCTATGATTCTATGATTCTATGATTCTAAGCTGGGAAACATGGCATGTATAACAGTCTATGGACTGTCGTAGCTTTTCAGCATCTTCCACTTCTCTGTGAAGTATAAAAAAGGCTGTATTATTAGACTATAGTTATTTTGGTGATTTTTACAGTTATTTGAGGCTATATCAATTGCTATGGTAATTTTCAGCTATGTCTATTTGCCTATATATATATATGTGCTTGTATGCAGGATACTAGMCTTCTTGGAGGAGCTGCAGGCAAAATCTCTGTAAAAATGTATCTCTGGTAGCAATGCGGTCATCGCTGCTTCTTGCAGCACCAGCTCCCTAGGCTGTAATGCTCAAGAGCTCCTGAAGTCCATGTCAACAGCTGCCCTGCTGCGTCTCATAGTACTAGCTAATATGAATTTTAAAAGCATTTCTTACTCTTTCTTTTCTTTGTGGGTACCCAGCAGTTGGGCAAAAGTTTATTTCTTTTCAAGACCAAGGGATAAACCAGTGCCCGAAGAGCCAGGCTGTGAAGTGCCCATCTCCCACATTGATTGCAAGCAGGGATAAGGGAAACAAACAAGCGAAAGCCCGGAGCTAATAGAGGAAATATTTTATTTGTGCCCYTTCGGCAACAGCATGCATAAGGAAACCAAAGGCACAAGAAAAGGAATCCATGAACTCGTGTAAAGTGGAAGGGATTTCTTCTCTTGGAAGGCTGCCGTGAGTGGCAAGCCCCGACTTCCAGCACCCCTAGCTCTGCAGCTTGCAGCTCAGGCCGAGGACATTATGTTTGCATACTCAGGGCACGAAGAAAGGAGGTTTCTTTTTTTTTTTTTTTCTCAAACTATTTTAATGTAAATACAGGGGCGTCTCCAGCTAACCAGCATGGCAGTTTGACTGGGATGGCTGCCAAGGGACAAATTTAATGCAATGTATTTCATTTACTCCTAACAATGGGTAAATGGCTCTCTCTTTTTTTTTTTTTCTTTGCTGTTTAAATGGCATACCCACTGCTGCCTACGTGTCTTCCCACAGGTGTTACGCACTACGAACACTTCCATTTGTTAACATAAATTTGTTCGCTCGTGTTTGCTCCCCTCTTCTAGTGTGGCGGCTAAGCCAATCAAACGTACAAAACCAGACGAGTACAAACACTTCTTGCAAAGTGTGTGTGCAGCAATTACAGCACCACAGAGGAGGGTGCAGAGCTTTAATTGCGCGGGCTGCTGGCCAAAGAGTCGTAGCACTGAACTGTACGTCCCTGCATCAGCGTAGGGAAGGAGCAGGAATTGCCCTCATGCCTCTAGCAGAGATGTTCTTTTCTCCAGAGCCAAGCTATATCCTTGGCCACACATTTCGCAGTAATGATAGCAATGATGAAGTGTGACAAAAACAACCAAATAATTAAGAAAAAAAAAAAAAAACTTCAAAGCCTTATGCTTTCTGCAAACTCTTCTTTCAAGAATCTTTTTTTTAAGCATATATATCATATAACATCACAAAAGTATGTAAACTCAGCTCATGTAGTTTTTCCTTTGGTTGCAATGTGAAAACAAACAAACTGACCATCATACAGCTCGCCGCAGTGTTATGGTCAGTGCTGAATTTTCAAGTTTCCATTTGCTTTCCTATTGCTGTGGAATAACTGGAAGTGCACCCCAGACATCAGCACACAACTAATGCTTGAATTGTATTGTTTATAAACATCAGACATTATTTATATCACTCACACACACCTCTCCATGGAAACAAAGTAATCCCCATACGATTAGGATGCAATTTCTCTGCATAGTAAAGGTGAACAGTTACTTTGCTCGTGTTGTTTCCCATTACCGTTCATTGTCAGAGATCCCCTCCCAAGGACCTTTTTGGATCTGATATTACTTTTGATGGCTGAAGAAAAGTGTTTCAGTCTTATATCGATCTAACAKCTCGGAGCAGAAAACCTGCATCTGGAAATACTGATCTACTGCACAGGAGTGTTGTGACCTACTCAAGGATGAGGATTCAAACACACAAACCCAGGAATTTCTTCCCACCCTAAAGAAGATCACACTAGGCCACTGCTTCTAACCTTGCTGTTGCTGATTGTCAGTGGTTGTTAACTATCTGTTTAATGGCTCACGGCATAAATGAAGTTGTATTGATTTAGGATTCTACATATGTAAAAAAAATATCGTGAAAAGACACATAGCTTTCTAATCCTTCTAGTATGGTCAAAGTTGAATAGCTGAAAGACATAATTCCCTCCTCAGAGACGATCACTTATATGCACTACAAATCTTTAAGAGTAGACAGAGCTTAATCAAATGAATATAGAGGCAGAATTTTTAAAGGATATATATGCCTGCAGTCATAGATAGGCATCCCCTGAGATTTTCTTTTTAATGTAACTGAGAAAATAGKGCATTAAGACCTTTACTTTCCACCTGGCACTGGGAAAGGAGGCTATGATCCAAAGTAACACATTCCTCACCACAACAGTGTTAATGACAAGATTATGACACCTTATGAAGCAATAATAGCTTCCTACTCGGTTATCCCTGCCTAACAGGAGCCTCCCTAAAAGAGTTAATAGAAAGAGGATGCTAATTGATCGAAGCATCACACCAGACTGTAATAACCATGGCTGGAATTAATCATATATGTTTTAATGCAAGGAACTTAACAAAATTCTCTACTGAAATTAACAGTCTTCTCAGTCAGGATGTTCAAGAATCGGCTGAWTGTACCCTTGAAATTTTAATAAAGTGTTCACACTGAGGGTAATTTAGCAATATCACTGCAGCCAAAACTCCCCAAAGATGCTTTGTCTGTATCAGAATCGCAAACTTACTCAAAAAAAAAAAAAAAAAAAAAACTGTATACACAAACAATCATTATTACATGAATTTAGTTTATCTCCCAGCTAAATTTCATATAAGTTGACCTGCATTTTGTCTCATTAAAAAGTGCTTTTGAATTCAGGATGGTGGATTCCTTTGTGCAATCAGTGCTAATAACACTGAAAGCAGAATGGCTTCTATATTTCTGACASAGGCTCTTTTTGAGAAGGGGGGAAAAAAGAGTCTTCTCTCTCCTTGCAGATGTAAATGCTGCAAAGTACTTTGGGAGCCTTTAGGATAAAAACTGCTCTAGTAAACACAGGGTATAATTATCATCATCTGTCATCTCTGCGAATACATACATTTTATATTCCACTTAAAACAGAAAAAAAAATCTTCAATGGGATGTCTTCCAGTGAACCAATTTAGCTAATGAGAGTGAATATCAATGACTGCTGGCTAATCAGAATGGTATTAGCATAAATTTTACTTAATGAGGATGTGTTTGGCTGGTGCCAGGAGCAAAATGGTATTGAGTTAGAGTGTAAAATGCAAAAGATGGGTAAATTTCAACTGAAAAAAAATAGCAGGGCAAATAAACAGAAATTTAGTTGAGGTCACTATTATACTGGTCATTTTAAAACAACCCACACTTTAACTTCCCTTGAGTCTTTTCAAACTTTAGTATTATTAGCATGGGCTCTTATCAACCCTTTAACTGTGATGAATAAAACACCCTAGGGAACAGTTTGACAAGAGATTCAACTGAGCGCTTTTAACCTCGTGTTGATAGGTAGATGACTAAGGGAACTTATTTTCTTTTTAGTTTAAGGCATGCAATACACGCGCTCTGCTGCACAACAGAAGTATATTTTTTCCTTTGTGTATCGTGTAAGATTCTTTTCTGAAAAAATGCCCAGACACTGCTCTCAGCTTCAAAACGAGCAATGTTACATTGCCCTCTGCCTGCCCGTTAGCAGTCCTGGGTGGAAAATTCCCTTCTGCTGCTCTTGTCTTGAAGGAGTTAACTTCTAACAGCATCCAACCGCTGTTATGCAGAGTGCATTTCTTCTTCTATATATATGATCCATATTAGACAGTCTGAGAAGCCTGCATAAARATTATGAACGATTTTTGTCTACAGCAACGTAAAGGGGTTAGAGTTCAATGCTCTCACAAAATATTTAATCTTGTGAAATGTTATTTGTAGTGTCATTCTTGTATATACCTGCTTTGAAATTCCTAACCTTAGATTCCTCTATGTAAAGGAATATAGGGCACAAGTGGTCTTACCTTTGATATACTATAGGATCTAACAATATTTAACTGGTGAAGTCATTTTTGTTTCCAAACCTGTGTCTCAAATATGCTTGGGAACGTGGAAACTCACAATGCCCTTATTCATGACATCAAAATCAGTTCCATGGTAACACATTGTGATGACAAAATACACAGATTGCAAGGTCACAAGTCACACTTAAGAACAGGCAGGGGAGAAATTGTTAGCTTAATGAATAACATTAGCCAAATSCAATAGGAATAAAAATAAAGGAAAAATAAAGTGCGCACAGTAAACGCCCTTAAATGCACTTCAGAACCATTTCACCTTAAGTAGTTCTTCAAAGGCAGAAGCTTTTCACAGGTTTCACCTCTGCGGCAAACAGAAACAGATATTAAAAATAAAAGAAATTGGACGTACAGTAATAATTGCACGAGTAGTGCTTTCCCTGTATATGCACAGAGAGAAACAATGACTGCAGGGAAGAAATTTCAGCAGAAATGAAGCAGTTGGCCTTAAAATTTTTCATTTTATTTCCAGGATAAGCTCTGCAAAGCAGCTAATGATTCTTACACTTTACAATGACTTGGTTCTCACATACAGACTAGCCACTTTCAAACATAACTCTTGTATTTCCTTGGTTTATATTCAAGTCTTTGAAATATGTGTGTTAATCAAGTCAGCAACTGCAACATAATTGCAGCTTCTTCAAATGTATTTGAAGTGATTACTTCATTGCTATTTTACTAAGCAATGTAAAAACAACCCAAATAGACAAATACATAAATTTAGCTTAAGCAGGTAGAACTGCAAGCTCAATATCCGAACAACAGTCCAACAATTTAAAATATGTGATATTGTTTGTAACTTCTCAGAACAATTGTTTGAAAAGCTTGCAGCCCTAAAAAACATAGAAAACTAAAAGACAACCCATATTCATAGTTAAGGGAATGTTCTTGTACGTAGACTATATCTGAAGATGATGAAGACGTTACTGTACAAAAGTTCTTGTCCGTAAAGTTTCAAGAATACACTTGAATTGATATTTTATTCTAACTCTCATGGAGGTAAGCTCCTTTGAAAACTCTACTACAATACAGCAAAACAATCTTTGTGATGCTGCCATGTCATATAATTGGTACTGTAACTTCTATGCTTCCCACATTCTGAAAGGTCAAAGGAGAAGATGGATTTCCTTTAACCTCTTGTTTAAATAGCATTTGTTTTTTATTAGAAAAGAGCTTATTTTTTCACATTGGCATGGCAGGCAGCCCTATCCCAACATATCCTAACATAAACAGTGACTGAATGGCCAAAAAACAAATTGCAACTTAAATTCTACATGGAGAATTTCAGATTCATTTCCTTTCTCCCTGTCAGAGCAAAATACTTAAAAGCCTGGTACATTTCAAAAACATTTTGGGAGGAAGATATTTGATTTTGTTTAGATGGTGTAGAATTGGTGGATTATTCCAAAATAATGAAGCATGTTTTGGTAAGACATTAACATTTCCAACATATCGCTGCACTCTGCCAATGAAGGAGGTGGTAAAATCCCCCATATGTTATATAAAGCAGCTTGACAGTTGCATACATACTTACCACTGGTGGGGGGTTCTTCTTAAATTGGCGTCTATCATGTGATGCTTCATAAGCAAAGAACAGCAGGCCATGCTGCTTCATTCAATTGGGTTATGCTTTTACTCTTTCTTCCTGCATGTGAAAAGCATAACAGAGAACTAGCAGAGCAGAAGTAAGATGTGTTTTGTTAGTTGTCTGAAGCCCTGGGGCCCGGAACCGGATAAGTCCTGATATTATACCCTGGATTGAGCAGAATAAATCCATTTTGTGTCCTACAAACATTTAGCCATTAAAAAAATATGAGATAGAAAAACAGACTTTGCTGTCTGCGTGCCTTCTTGTAAAGCTTGCATTGTGGAAATGTCAGAATCATTAGCTCATTGGCATATATTTTGCAAGCTAATGCTTCTACTTTAATTCTCACTGGGGACTGCATGTCTGCTTTTCAAATAAAACCCAGACTGAAGAAGGTGAAGAGAGTTTAAAATGATGCTGTTAACACTCTATGATGGCTGATAACACTTTCAGATATGATTAATTATGAACTATCAGCAAGGCTGATAAAACCATGGCTTTTTAAGTACCTACGCTAATACCAAGTCCCACAAAAGTAATTGGAAAGTGTTAAAATTGCCTCAGAAATATTTGTGGTTCCTTTTAAATGCACACAGAGAAGTGTGAGTGAAAAGGCAGCACAAGAAACAAATTCAAAATGTAGGAGTCTGTATACAGTACAAGAATATAGCACATTTCCAAGATGACAAGTGGATGAATTAACACCTAAAAGAGAGAAAGAAGAGGGGGTCACAGAAAAGTAAGCCCCATACCAAAACATTTACTATTCTCTCACATATATTTTGCTGATGAATTGGGCATGTTCTGAAGTAAGAGGTTAACAGTAAMTGTGATAACAAGCAGAAACATTCTCAGCTCACAATTGTATAAATTAATTTCTGGAACTTGTGGCAATAACTCCTCTCTTTGACCATGTATTCCCCAAAACAGCTTTTTWAATCTCTCTCTCACAGTGACACACATGTCCTTTCTTTCCTGACGAACAGAAATTCTTCACTTCCCGACTTCTAAAAGAAAGATGAACTTCTTCACTTGTTRATCAGAATTTTGCAGAAGTCAGCCTATCATATTTATACAGTTTTGGTGGCATTGCCTTAAGTTCCTTTTTAGGCAGATGTTTCAGTTTTTAGTTTGGGGCTCTAATAAACCCCAAATAGCCTACCAAAATTCAGCCAAAACCTAGCAGTGCTACCTGCTTTTCTAGAACTGTCAGTTTAGACTCTATGAAACCACAGGCCTAGTATGATTTTGATAGTGCTTTATAAATCAGCCTAGGTTTATTTGAACATGAATTTAGAAGCAGTAGACAAGTTAGTGAACTTGAGCAAACTTTATGGCAAATGCAGTTTTTATCTTGAATTTCTAAAYAAGTCCTCAAACTAAACAAATCTTGTGCACTTTCTGTTTTTGCCCTAGACATCTTGCACAGCTCTAACTATTTGCAGATTTCTCAGTCTGCTTTTACATTTCTGATCCATATTTCATGGTTGCATGCTCCATAAGAATCCTACCGGATATATCTGGACTGACTTTCACAGGAACTTCATGTTCTGCGACACACTGGATTACAGTTACATCGCTCCAAAGCATGGGGAAATTAGCTGGGAACACTGAAAGGTGCCATTTCACCTGGCATTCTTTAAGCTGATCCATTTATCTCCCRAGTACTTCTGAATTCTCCGTAGGATTGGTAGCACACCCAGTAGACTTTTAACAAATCTAAACTTTTCTGTAAATAATCTTAAAGACAARATGCAGACCCAAACAGATCACTAGCCATGCATAAGAATAATTTTGTAGCACCATTGTTCAGATATGTTCTAAAACTCAAACCATGTTCCCATCCAGCAAATTTCTTAAGGTTTTGTTGAGCTCTTTTCTCCATCCTTTCTCATTTCTATTTATTTTATTTAAAATCATTCTGGCTCTAAAATCTATGCTGTGCATTACAGAAAAGAATATGAAGATTGTTCTGTGTTTCTTCTGGAAGTAGAGGAATGACAGTTGCATTTCTCCTCTGGCTTTTCTGTTCTGCAAGTAATCGCTGTGATTATCAGTAAATAACTCATTAAAAATGGAATACCTTTATTTAATTCAGTTTATGATTCATCCCTATTCTTCTTCAGCTAAAATTTGAACAGTTCAAGGCTTATTAGCCATTCTGAAATGTAATTTCAGAAAAACTTGAATGCTAAAATAAAATACTGCATGAAATAATTGGCAAAATTTATGCCAAAGGAACATGTTGTGAACATATTTACATGTTGTGCCATGTAAATAATCCTGACAAAACACTAGTTTATGACTAATAAGAGAACATCAGTCTTAAGTATCAGTACTTCCAGTGAAATGTCTGTGGACAGACAAGTTCATCTAGAAAACTGTGGATAATCCAAATTAACACAGTTTCTTCGAAATCCTGCAGAAATTTGGAAATAGTCTTTTTTAAAAAAATCAGAATTAGCTTTGCAAATTATCTCTGATTATTGGTTTAGTAGTGTGTGTGTGTGTGTATATATTTATATATAAAAAATATATGAAATAAGTATATTTCATATATATATTTAAATCGCTGCTCAAGAAAAGGTTTGCCAAATACTATCCTTCTGTATTTTCTTTCTAGCTCAAGCACAAGAGTAGCCAGAACATGATTTACAAGAAGAGCATATTACTGATCCTGAGACAAAGATGGTTTTTGATGAGTCTGGCCAAGTCTGAAGGACTAGATTTACGTGCAGGAGAAAAGTAAACCAGTTGCCATCTAAAATTACCCTACAGTGACACAGTTTTAGAAAAAAAAAGAAGAAACTTCTAGGATAGGACTTTCCTACGAAGTCTAGAAGGGTAGACTTTTGAGGCATTTATAACAAGTTTTTGTACACTGAGTCAAATGTCCCCATTTGAGGACTGTGAATTCTTAAATTTATAATCAGATTTTAATGTGGATGACATACCCAAAACTGAAAAGAGAAAGACTGATTTGATTTTGATGTAAAAAGGAGGCCCACAGAAGGCAGAAGCAGTGTTGGGCTACCCAAAGAGGAATACAGAGATGTTACTTGAACAYGCAAGAACAAAGTTAGGAAAGCCAAAACTCATCTAGAGCAAGGAATCAACTAGAAACGAGTTGAACTAGTTCTCAGCTAGAACAACGAGCACATTGGCAGCAAAAGAAATGTTAAGGAGAGCAAAGACCCTCCTTGCTCAATAGGGACCTACAGGTAAGCAATAGGGAGGAGGCTGAGGTACTTTGTGCCTCCTTGGATAGGGCTTGTTCTTAGGTCTCCGCAGTCCCTGAACCTCCTAGCAGAGCCTGTGGACCTTCACAGTAGAAGAAAATGAAGTTAGGGATCACCAAACTCATTCGGAGGTACACAGCCCCACAAACCAGAGCAGATGCATCCAGAAGGAGCTGGCCACATTGTGAGGTCACTCTCTACTGTCTTGAAGAGGTCATGGCAGTTAGAGGAGGTTCCTGATGACTGCAAAAAGGAAAATTCTTCTTCTAAAATGGCAACTAGGATACAGGTCAGTTAGCTTCTGCTTGGTCCCTGGGGACGCTGTGGAGCAAATCACCCCAAATGCCATTTTCAAGCACATGAAGGAAAAAAAGGCAACAGGGAGAAGTCAGCACTGATCTACTAAGGGTAAAGCATGTCTGAGCAACGTCCTTTCCTTCCGTGACAAGGTGACCTCTGTCACAGGCAAAGGGAAGACAGTGGAGGATGTGTGCCTTGGTGTTAGTGAGGGTACAGACACGGTCAAATCAGAAGACAAGCTGTAGGTAAAAAGAAACAAACGCAGGCAAGAGGAAAACTTCGCAAGGCTCTTAAAAGCTACAATCAACAGCTAAAATATCATTTTTTTAAAGATTAGATTTTGGAGTACAAGTTCCTTTCATATCCAGACAGTGTATGCAGTTACTAGCTAGCTGAAGTTAAAATAAAGGATTTGAAGAGAAAGCCTATTTATGATGAAAAAAGATTAATAAAAAACTTTCTTTGATCACACTACAGTGAAATGAAGCTATGATGTGTGGATATGAACTCCATGTGAAAATATAATAAAACCTTGAAGAAATAATATTTATAATTGTTTTCTTATAAAACACTTTCAGGAAAGGGAATACTTACTCAAGAGGTGAAAATGCCAGATATTAGGCTGTTAAGAAAGTGAATACAGTGGAAGGACAGAAGCCACTAAAAAGTAGAAAATATATTCTCAAATGTTTTTAATGGCTTAGAAAAGCTATCAACAGAATATAAAACACAGTTAACAGAACTCAATTTCCCAGTTAGACATGTGCCAACACATACCTAGAAGTGTACTTAAACAAAAACTTAAGGAACAAATCAGGTATTTTACTCTGAACATAGCAGAGACTACTGAAACACCTTTCACAGGAGTCCCCTCTCTAGCAACTCCACCTCTGCCTCCAGCCTAAATAGCTAAGCACATGCATAGGTACACAAATGCACATACCTACGCCGGGGAAGACATTTCTTAATAAGTGATTTGTGTCAGACACCTCTCTGCCCCTCACCCCATACTAGGTACTTCACCTGGGTTGTAGAAACTTTCTTTAGAAAGAGAATTCACGTCTGATATTTTAACTTTCCCCCTGTGAATACACTGCTTTACAGTAAAAGTATGTTACGCTACATTTTAGTTATGCTCTGCACTCGTATCGTTTCACAAAAAGATTTTTTAAAAAAATCTTTTGAAGATACTGAAGGCAAAAGAATTTACAGATGATATTTTGCTATGAGTATAAACCATAGAGCAGTATCTGTGAACACAGAGCTTATGATTCAAGCTTGGAACAGAGAGAAGTGTAAATTTAGGGTTAAATAATTAACCAAGCTCAGAAAAATATGACTGATCTAAGGGCCTCTCCAAGATCTTGGTGGGTTATAGATAGTTATCAGTATTTCTCTACTTGCAGAGAAGGAAAGCATTAAAGAATGAGAAACCTGGCTGAAAAATTTACATCCAATCCAGCTCCCAAAAAGTAATCTAAAAACATTAACCTCTAAAAATGCATAGGCAAGATGCTAATCACAGTAGGTACCATTAAAACAGTTTATAAAGAAGGTAGTGGTTCTCTTCTGGTAATTCTTACACCAAATTGTCAATCAATCCTTCTTTGCAAGACCTTGAAACACTTTTTTGAAAAGATGGGAACAACTGGAGACTGCACTCAATGCTGCAGTGCTGCAGCAAATCTAATTTAAGCTGAGTATCATTAAAAAAAAAAAAAAAAAAAGCAGAAAAAAAATCAAAAAAGCTCTTGTGCTTATACATGCATGAAAATGAAGGCTCCTTTATGGAATAGGAGTACTGCCAGAAGCAGACTGCAAGCCATTATGACAACGGGGAAAAATACAACGTAGATGGAAGAGGTTATTGTTTCAATTGCAGTTGGATGATTAATAGCTAGAATATAAACCTGCAAAAGACCTTATATTTAGCAGACACTCTGTCTGAGCTTTCAATAAAAGAGGGGTAGTACAAACACCAGAGCCTCATGTTGTCTATGTAAATATGTTCAAGAAAAGGTTCTTGGTCTCCAACAGGATGCAGTCTGTCACTGCAAGAGACCATAATGCAAACTGAGCCTCTGCACAAGGCAGTAAGAGCGATTAAGGCTGGCTAGCCTTCAAAATATAAACCTACTCCTTTTAACAACTCTGGAAGATAAATTTATTTTATAAATGCTACTTTACTCAAAGGTTCTACATTGGTTGTGTGTAAAATTTTAAAGTAGGAAATGCAGAATTGCATGCATAACAGATACGTGTGCAACAAGGAGAGGAGAAGACTGGTTAAAAACACATCTTACTTGCTCCAAAATTTGTGCAGCTGTAGGGAATAAAAAGACACCAACACAAATCTGAAAAACAGAAGTACTCAGAAATTGGAGGAGGGTTAGAAGARCAATTTGTCATTTTATTTTTAAGCAAGGTTAGACCTATAGTGCATATCTGGCATAGATATTTTTACATATGCAGTTGGATAACAATCCATGTTTTGGATTCTGAATTTCCAGAATAACACCATTAGAGAGTGCCAGCATTAAAAATGTCATCTCGTGTTTAAAATTTACCTTTGCATAAAAAAAATACCTCCCCTGGAGAACCAGTGATGCTATAAAAGCATTTTTGTGAATTTTTAAAAAGGCATTAAAAAAAAAAAGGCAGAAAATACACTGTGATAGTACATTCCATGCTTTAATGTTTCTAGTCACAAAATAGTGCACACAAAGTATTTGACAGCAAATACGGGTATAAAACTCACTTGTTTCCTGTAAAACAAGTTTCTTCATTTCTCTGAGATTACTAAGAAGGGTCATGCAAATAGTGGCCATCTTAAGGTTGCACAGAAGGAATAGGAAAGACAAATATCCTGAGGCTCCAACCTCCAAAAGAGAGTATATATCAGAAAGGAACTGACAAATTAGACACCAGTGGAAAGTCTTGAACAAAACATTGGGGAGAGCTACAGGCAAAGGAGTCAGAGCCTGAGAACTATGGAGGATTTGCTGTATCATCATTACTCATTTTTTTGCCTTCCTTTATAGGGAAAACAAAGGATAGTTGTTCATCTGTGAGGTTTACCACCTTGGCCTGACTCAGATTTTCTGCTTTTCATGTGAGCAACCTGGCTTTGAACACAGAGACTCATGTCCCTTTCTCCCAAGCTCTTCTTTTCAGCTGACAGTAGCTTACATTAGAAACAATATCTAACTTGTTGATCAGCAGCTAAAGACACAACAGTAGCCTCACAGAATTTGCAGTTCCAGTAGACAACCACGACAATGACAGATGGGAAAAGACAATGACAGATGGGAAAGGGGAGCCAATGGAAGTTGAATATTAAAAGATTGGCGGACGGGAAACCAACATACAAAAACTCCTCTGCTATTTTAGTTAGACCTCAACTGAGGAAAAACCCTCACAAATGTWCAAATTTACAAATTTAATTTAAATTTACAAATTTAAAGAGGTAATTAAAACCTACAGACATCAATAGCAGATAAGTACATAATTACTTATTCCTAGAGTAAAGGATGAGATTTGAATATTTAAGTGCATTTCTWAAAGTATTTTTTATGAGAGAAGTCTGCATCCTGTTTTGCTTGCCAGTAAAGAAACTAATACAAAAACTTCTGTAAATAAATAAAAGCAGAATGGTGGATTGGATAGGTGGATTTAAGAAAGAACCTATACATTTTGATTTACTTGGAATATCATACATTTTAACATATATGAGTGTAAACACTTAGCCATTTGTTRTATGTGTATAAAGGGCTTTTTCCAAACAGCATCATCTACCTTTTGATTTTTCAAGTATAACAACTGGGTTTCTATTTCTGAATCAGCCTCTGATGGTCATTCAGACACAGAACACAAGAATGTTTCCTTCTCCTTTTTGTGAGGCCTGTTTGATGCTGTTTCTTAATCTTGGATTAGCAGTTGACTCATATCAAATGCAAATCAAGCTCTTTTACAGTCTGAATCATAGCTGCTCTTGGTCAAGGGGTAAGAASAGATGAGAAAGGAAACATTACATTTCTGGACAATACTGATGACTGAGGGTTGGTATGACTCATACTTTAAGAGGCCTGATATGCACTTTCAAGTCAACAACACATGAGATTAAGATGTGATTTCAAACAGAGCTTTCAAAAGGAGAAGAAAATAGGAATTGAAGTAAGCAACAGAGCAACACACAGGCCACATCCTGGTGTTCTCACTGATGCAAGATTCCCATTGACATTAACTTTATGGTTTGCAAGCACTAAGCTGAGAGTTCATGGTTTAAGGCTGACTGTTAGTTATACAGGAGTTTCAAATAGCTCAAAGTCCACTCAGTAGAGTTTTTATTTTTTGGTCAGTTTTTGTGAAACAACAGGAAGCCAGACGGCTGCATGTCATTTTCCACAAAAGAAAAATTTGCTTCTCACATATATGGGCATCAAAAGGAAAAAAGTGGACATAGCTGTGGTTACAAGGAAGAGGCTGTGTAGAGGGTATTTGCATTTACTGAGATTTAAATGTGGAAGATAACTCAAAAAACAGCATCCAAAACACTGTTTTTGTATCCCAGGTGATTTTATTCTATACAGATAATTCACACAGAATTAGGAAAATGTACATGTATTCAGCAAAGCATCTCTCTGCTGATGAAAAAGATGAACAGAAACAACACACTATAAAATGAGCAAGCCATAAATGTACCAACTTTTGCTGTTTACTTTAGATAGGAATGGCCATTTTGTCACAAAGGTAAGTGAAAAGTTATTTTCTTTTAGTTCCCTAAAAATCACGAAAGAGACGTTTAACTATTTCTTTGAAGATAGTTTTAGTTCTTCCTTTAGAGACTATTTTGCRGGGAGGGATGGTTTGTTTTTTTAATCGAAGCTTGCTCAGGGCATTACCATCATACCTACAACCTACATTACTGCACATCTGCRCCTGTTGTATTTGGGAACACCAGATTTTATAGCAATACCTGTATTACTCTCTCTGGAGGACCAGGAACCAACATGTCTTTTGTGTACCAGCAAGATTCTGTCTTAATCCTGTAATAATTTCCTAATTCCTTTCATATTCCTGTCACTAGTGCTTAAAACAAAAACTTGGCAAAAGGGCTTGAAAACGAGGTCAAGGTATTGCTCAACCTATTAAAAAAAGAACAAGAGAGAAGAGATTTACTTATTTTTAGAGTTGCAATGAAACAAATACTGATTTTTACTTTTAAATAGCGTTAGTACCTTGCGTTTAAGAACATTTTGRATCAAA
Source organism: Nothoprocta perdicaria (assembly GCF_003342845.1). Lineage (NCBI taxonomy): Eukaryota > Metazoa > Chordata > Aves > Tinamiformes > Tinamidae > Nothoprocta > Nothoprocta perdicaria. The sequence continues at coordinate 605,392 of NW_020455954.1, forward strand.
GAACAAATGCAATTGGCAAATTACTTGGCAATTACCCTGGGGTAATCAGCCAGTGATTATGTACAGAAATACCTCACTTCTACGCAGCTAACTTCTACCAAAAAGAGGGCTGTGAGCAGGCAGCCATTCGCCCATCCTTGTCCTCCAAAATCTCCACGTCCGCCTGCCCATTTCTTGTCAGATGTAACAGGGTATAGGGAACAATGTGGACTTGCTCTCCAGCTAGGGTTCCCAGGGACCTGAGCCATGCACTGCTTCCGTATGCTCTCCTTCCTGCTACTCTAGACTATGCCAATCAAGTGGATGAAACCACGGCTTCTGATGCAACAGATTAAACATCACGAATGAGGAAATCAAACAGCAGCTGAAATCCACATGCTAGACAAATATTTCCAATTAATTCTGCAGAAGGGGCCAAGTTCACTCCAAAACTGGCTTGGTAAGTAGAAACCAAGTGGTTGGCCAGACGGGTTTCATGTGGTTGTTCTGCACTATGTTCAGCCTGGCCCAGGGRAGGCCAGCCCTGTGCAAAAGACACTGTGAGAGGTGCACAAAGCTGGTGTGCATGCTTCAGGGCTGGCCCCTGTGCTACTGGGTGCCATCTGAGCAGTCAAGGGAATGGCATTTGGGTGCTGAGCTCCCTTAGGGCACCTCTGGGCTGCACTCAAGTGCCACAATGAAGAGATGTCTCATTTATGCTCTCGTCTAGGCAGGTTTTCTTCCTCAGCCCAGCCCTTTCAGGAAGAGAAACACATGCCAGTTTCTGTTCATTCAGCATGGTCAACTGAGGCGTCCGACTATCTACTTCACTGACACCGTTAATAAACGTTAAACCTTTTGTCTGGCAGAACTGTTCCTAAGTCTGTCAGCATATTGCTCCTTTAAATGCCATTAGATTTCCCACCAGAAATGCAGTAACTGCAGATCTAAAGTTTTGACTAGTACAGAAACCTGTCCCTGTAAAATACACCACACGTACTTTCTAATTTGAAAATATTAGCATCAATAACAAAATTTTTCACATGCTTTCAGCCAGTTCACCCAAGAACTCTTGGTTTAAATATTAAAATAAATGTGTCTGTTCACGAAAAGGGCCAGCATGCACTTGTGTCCATTTTTGCCTGTCGAAATTTTTAAAAAAGAAAAAAGAAAGATATGAAGACGGTTGTCTAGGATTTCCCTCTTCTTCTTTAATATTTCTCTTTTTAAAACTTTGGTTCAAATATCTTAACATGAACACCAAAATGCTGGAGGAATTAAGTCCCTGACAAAAACGACATATATATTTTCTAATGTTTCATCACACGTTACATACCAGTGCTGTTAAACCTCAGCCAAAAAGAGACAAAAAAAATCTGCAACGTCCATAGYCCCACTTGAACGTGTTCTACCTTCCTCCATATCACAGCTGGAAATGGATTTACCAAGGGCCACTAGTTGGTCTTGCTCTGCTAGCACATGCGACCACAGCACATTGCTTTGGGTCTCCAGATAGCAGCCTGGCCAGAGGAGAATATAAGATGTGACTAGGAAGCTGCAAGGGCTGAGCAAGATCCCACTGTGCTAGGACAAACAAACATGCACAGAAACAATAGCAAAAAGTAGTAGTGCTCTGGAGAGCTTGTAGTCCGAATAAGCTGGAAAAGAAAAGGTGGAAAGGAAAACAGACAGTAAAAATGTAGAATACTGTTGTGGCTGAAGTGGCTGCAGTGCCTTAGAAGTTAAAGCCTCGCTTACTTTGGAAAACTGCATCCAAAATGACTTCTCCAAGGTCATGTAGGAAGTCAGTAGCAAAGCCCAGGATCTGAGTAGCAATCCAGCACCCACAGGACCCCAGGACTTCTCCGAAAAGGCTGGAGGCAAACTCCAAACACTACCGACAATCAAACCATGAGATTAGACTCCAGTGAGGAAAAAATAGTCCAGCAGTGCTGTTGAAAACGAGCAATATGGCACTGGCGCCAATGCAAGCCTCAGCATCCAAACCACTGAAACGAAAACCATGGCAGCAAGGCATGCTGAAGAAAGGGACTCAAAACCTCACGAGCAGTTATGAGGGAGGACGAAAAGGATCTGAAAACTTGTGCTCATCCATACAAAACTGCAGCAAGCAGATGTACTGGTAGCAAGGTTCTCCTAGTGTGATGAACAACCCCTGGTTTGTGATTTAGTGCAGGCTTAAGATGAAAGAGCTGCAAATGGAAAAGAAAATGAGGATAACTAGAAATCAGAAAACAGAAGAAGGGCTGAGTGGGAGGGAATAGACCCAAGTCCTTCATTTTTTCTCATACAAGAAGCAGAAACTCACAAATTTAACAAACAACCTTGGATTTTTATATATATATATTATATATATATATTATATATATATATTTTAATCTGTCTACTTTTTTCATATTCAATTATAATGCCAGCAATAGCAAATCTTATACTACATGAGTTGGCCATCCAGGGAGGTAATGAACTGGTAAATACTTGATAATAGTCCTTAAGGCCTCAGACCTCTGCCCTGTCAAAGGCTCCAAAGTGTTGAAGGACAAACCAGCACTGCGCCTAGCCTTCATGGGTCAGGGAGTTAAGCACAGCCAAATGAAACTATGAGGAGTTTTTCAAGACCCAGGGCTTTTGGCAAGATCCAATTTGCTGCTCACACACACTGCAAATTTACAGCCCCATGCTTGTGCTTCCAYACCTAAGGAAGCATAGTGGCTTGATATACTGGCACATATGACTGGGAAGTGCACGAGAGCATACACACAACCAGCACAAAAACTTGTTTTTAACAATTACTTAAGCGACAACAGCAATTACTTTAGCTGCTATTCTAGATGCCTTTTGTCTGCAAGCTGAGGCTCTGTGCTGTCTGTTACATATCTCTAACAGTAAGACTTTGGTAGTATCAGATGCACACAATATCAYGAGCTTTAAAATTCTAGACGGGTCTGAGATGGGTCCACCCAGGATCTTATCCTAAACAGTCTATTAATGTTTATAATCTCGAAATCCATGCTTATTTTTCCTTTTCAGCATAATAAAAACTCAAAATSAGACAGAACAGAATATAAAGACTAAAAGGAATTACTTCCCTACCTGACTATGATGTCATTGCAGGTGCAGTTTTGGGCTTGCTTGCTTTTCCTGGCAAATTCTGCAAGCGGCCTGGCAGGACCTGAGATAGAGCTTGGGAAAACAGCTAGTAGGAAGGATAAGTGTGGACATTCACTGATGATGCTGGCATGTGGCTTCACCTGAGAAAAAGAGYAGCCTTGCGTTAGAGAATGTCGCTCACTGACATCACCAGTTTCTCCTCCCTGTATAAAATATCCTGACAATTATGAGAGCTACTCCACTGTGCTACAGATGTACTCACAAGTCCATCATTCTCCTGTAAATTATCCTATTAAATCGATTCAAATCTGGCAATTTTATTCAACCCATTTCCAACTATGTTACAATCTACTAGCCCGGCTGTCCTGTTCAATGGCAGTGTTCAATGGAAAACAAATCTTTTTCCTATCTTATATATATTAGCAGGAATGTTTCCTTGAAAAACACAGTCCTGTAGTTTTCCTTCATGTGTGCCCGCTCTCAGGAACAGATTTTAGGGGACAACTCTTGAATGTTACTGTGGGAAACAGACCTGCTTCTTGTGAGAGATATCTAGAGCCTCTGGAAAGGGCATTTGCTGGGCATCTGRAAGCATGCAATCAACAGGGAAAATCATTCAAAATGCGGAAGCACTTCAAAATCCTTTCTTTGCATAGCACAGGCAGTAAATGTCTCACTTGAAATATTGAAAGGAAACTCAGCTAGGCTGCTTAAAGGAACTGTGATATAGAATCCAGTAATTAACAAAGAGATTTTCGTTCTTACAAGGTAAAATATAGTGTTGCACATGACAATTTCTAACATGTTGTATTCATCTGCAGATAACAATGAGGGCACAGTTTAAAATAATGCGTGAGACTTCAGTGGAAGGAAAAATTAATCTTAAAAGGCGCTTCTTCCCAGCAAGGATGCCTGCCCCCTTCCAGAATGATGCCAGTCTCTCTGTGGCCCCTGGGATCCCCGCTAGCAGATCATATTTTGCAAGATGGGAGCCCGAAACGTGGCCTAAAGGGATTCAAGCCTATTGCTTATGCAAAGGGCGACGTTGGGTGGCTGCAATAGGAGCGGAGGGGAAGGAGCCCGGAGCCGGCCTGAGCTTTCAGCCGTGGGGATGCGCTGAAAGATTTTGTCCTGTGCCTGCTCGGGCTGCAGCGACAGCCGCGGCGCTGGCTCCGCACCGGCCTGGTTCCCGTGCTTGCCGCGCACTAGCTCGGCAATGAAGTCATTCAGTAGCCTGATTAAAATAACATCTTCTAATTCCCCTTTTTGTTGTAATTTACAGCCTCTCTCCTTTGGCTGAACCTGCCAGCCATCCTGGAGGTGAACAAAGGGAATGTGCTAAAGTTGCCAATTCTGGGGCCTGGTGTGAGAGAAAGCTTTTGTTTCCAGAGGTTGTRTTTCCTCTGGAGACAGTTAATCAAATGCTCCGCAGAGCATTGTAATTCTGCTGTTACTTTCCTATGGGTATGAACTCTCAGAGTCTGATCCCCGTGACTGTCTTTCAAATCCCCACCGTAAGCTAACCCAATTGTAACTTACACTAGCACCGGTTAAGAAAGTTCAGGCTTTTGCAAAATGGCTTTAGATAATTAAATTAGATCACTAGTATTGGGTGTTTTTTTTCATATTAGCACCATGGACACCAGCTAACTTTCCTACACAGCTGAAATGAGTGTCAAGAGCAGTTCAGCAGAAGGACGTTCAACCTTTGCAGACCATAAGGGGAGTTAAGGGGAGCCAATTCCAYGTAACATCAAGGCAGCAAACGGTTGGGACAATAGGATTGATTTGTCAAACGCCTAGAAAAAATAAGAGACGATCTACCCAGGAGCATCTAAAATGAACAGGTGATAAAAGTGTGTGAATTAGATTTTCTGATCTTCACCTTTTTTTTTTTTTTATCAAGCCTCCTCTTTCTTAGCAGATTGCCTCCAACCATAAATAAAATTTGCACATGCTGAATTCATCTGATGAATCATTTGTCCTTCTAAAAGCACACAGAAAACTTTCTCTGAAGTACTCCAATGATGCTGAAATACATTATTTTCTCCAGGTATAGCTGAACAAAATCATAAATTATTTCAATTTAACAGATTTCTTAAGTGGTTCTATTACAGTGTGACTAAACTATCCCATTAAACAGTCTAGGCAGAAGTATACTGAATTTACCCATGTTACTGACACTCTGGCAAATCTGGATGAAGGCTTTGCTATAAAGYACTATACTCTATTTTCTGTAAAGAATTAAATACAAAGGGAATTTGCCTGATGGAAAAATGGCATACTACTTTACATGCAAATATTTTAAGCCTCTTTTGAAATACAGATATTTGAATAAACAGATTTGTAAAGCTAGCATTTTTTTTAAAATAAACTAGAATGGACTCAGTTGCCAGTTATACTAGGTAAACATTAAATATGAAGATCATTCATTTATTTTTAAACTGCTATTTATTTTTTAAATGGTTCCATTACACAAATGCAAACAAAGTACACCAGAAACAGAACACTGTGCAAAGTCCCCTGAGCACTGTCTGCGTGCATATATCCAGGCCAGAATATGCCTTATGGGCATTGAACTCCAAATTATTTCAGCCTATGTCCTTGGAGAGAATGCTGTTGCATCTAGGATCAGTTCTGGGTGGTCTCCAGTTGCATCAGGAGAGACTATTTTAATACAGATAACTTAACATTGTGAAGTATTTAGTGACTCTTTGGGGAGTGATAATGGTGAGAAAATTACACTGTTTAATACACTTCCTTCACTATATCTATGAGACRAACCATACCAACACCTACCTATGCCACCTCCTGTTTGTGTGGAAGTGTTTAACCTCCATAAACTTTAACTCACTAAACTTTAGCCAGTAACTTTTATTCCAGTGAGCTGCTAAAACAAGCACTCAGGTTCTGGTGGAGAGGACTTCGAATTGGGATTCYGAAGTTTGAGTTTGCTCCCTTAATTTACTCCCGATTTGTGGCCTTGGTTCACTTTGCCTTTGCTTCAATTTTAGTCTTCACAATCCACCAGCAAACTCTTGTAGAAATCTCTACAGCTGTGAGCAAACTGGGATTTCTTGTGCACTACAGCCCCAAATCCAAACAGCAGCAGCAAAACTGATGAGACCTGTGAGATCACAGGTATTTGCTCCCTTGTCTCTGAGCAGTAGAAACTGTGAATTGATGGCATACAGCATCCTTTCTGCTCTCCCAGCACTATGTTTCCATTAAAGCCATTGCAAGAGATACTACAGAAGCACAACCGGTGCTTGGGATCTGTGACACGAACTCTGTGTTAAAACATAGTCTACCGCAGGAATTAAAGTAAAACGAGTCTCTGAGAGACAGCAGAGGAGAGCAATCCAGAAGCCAGTGTATTCAGATGCATCAAAAAAGACCATAGTCAATTACAAAAAAAAAAAAAAATGCTTGGGCATAAAAGCCTTTCACACCATCAGATGACTATGACTCAATATGACAGATGACTATGGCTCAATATCTACCTGAAGCATTTGCGATTTTATTTCCAGTTTATTCACTTTTGTGTTGTTAAACCCAAGACAACATTGAGAGAAAGCCGCTGCTAAATAACATGCTGGTGCTTATCCTTGTGCTTAATCCATACCCTGCTAAGTCACACACTGCTGATAGACTAACAGAAGTGACTCAAAACCACAAAGAGTTAAATAAAACAGGGTTTTATTTCCTTGTGTAGTGCTATTCTTTGAAATGGTAGGCTTTTGACTTATTCTTTGTTATAAGTGAATATTGTGTCACAAAAAATCTGTGGTGAAATCCAGCTCCTACTGAATGACAAAACTCCCAGCAAGGCCAGGAAGAGATTTCATCCCCTGTATCTATAGCAACTCAGAGGCATAAGTTGCATCCATGGAATCTTAAAGTCAGAAAGCAATGGGTGGCAATCATAATGAAGTTATTTTTTTCCCAGGATTCTTAGAAAACAAAAGACAAATAAATAGAAATCTAGAATATTTTAACATTTCATTTCCCCAGCTCCTCTTCACAAGCAACTACAAGTCTTCAGAGCTTCCCATTGCCAGTGGTCAATGATATCATTCACAGTGATTTTTCTACACCCTTCATTCGCTGGCCTTTCTTGTTACGGTTTCCTGTGGGCTTTGGTTTGATTTGTGTTTTTCTTGGCTGTGAGTTGATCTGAAAACATGAGGCTATTTTGAGCAAAAGTATTAGAGAACAAACAAACAAACAAACAAACTGCTTTTTTTTTCAGCTCCTATGACTGTGCCCCGAAACCTTCTGCCATTCCACATATTTCACATTTTTCTTTAAAAGTCAKAAGATAGTTACACAGATTCTATTTTAGCAATTAAATTCAAGCTGTTTCAAAAAGTGCCAGAGATGCTTAAGAGAAGCACAGGCTCTGACCAGACCTTGATCTCTCTTAACCAAAACAGACTTCCTCTTGCCACACAATGCCACTTAACACCACTGTTCAAGCATTGATTCAAATCTGGGAAAGCAGCCTTCATCCTGATGAGGATCCACTAGCATCTCCTGCACAGTCTCTTTGGGCTTTATCTCCTACTTTGGGCAGCTCCTACTGCTTACCCTACAGGCAGAGTCTGATGAGATTTCAGGACTAGGAGATACCACAAAGAACAGTAAAGGTTACAGTTCTCTCTATAGCCTCACTTTTTCTTCTCAGGAAACTTCCCAAGCTTGCCATAGTACAAATTGACATAGTATTTTAAGAGACTGTCTATGTATCTATGTGGACATCCAAAAATATATTTGAAAAAATATTCTAATATTCAATTAATGGTATTTTTCAACTAGTATAACACCGTAATCATGACATTACAGGACACTTGCATATTTTGATGTGGTCTTTCTATAATAACATGCAAGGCAATGCCATCATTCTGTCCAACTGAAGATCTGCATGGTGGCATTGAATCTAAATATTTCCAGCTGCTGAAGAGAATCTTGACATTAAAAGAAAAGAGAAGAAAGAGTCACCAAGTTGCATCTCTAATCTGTTGCAAGCTGTACTTAGCCCTCCCACCCTCAAAGTCCCCAACATTCTACCCTTAAGTCCAGAACTCTAGATTTATGCAGTTCTCCTCACAACTTCTGGCAACATTCATGAAACACCTTTAAATTATTATTAGGTTATAAGATGAAAGTTATTGCAATGGCCATTATTTAGAACTGCATTCCTTCTTAGAGGAGAAGGGCATATAGCAAAGCACAGACTAGGCTATGCATTGCATAACTACTTTGAAGGAACAATATAAAATGATTCAATAAAATAAGAAACAATTTTGTCTGTAGGATATGGGAAGTATAGGACGTGAAATGATCTGAATTTTCTGCATTGTTYTTTAATATATTTGCTGAGGAAGTCAGTTATGCTGTGCTCCAGGAAAGTAAGTGTACAAACAACCCCTCTGATACAACAGGCCTTTTCTGAGTTATCACTACTTACAATAAAGGTTGGAGTTTTTTAGCCACAACATCACACAATCACAGAATGGCTGAGGTTGGAAGGGACCTCTAGAGATCATCTAGTCCCACGCCCTGCTCCAGCAGGGACACCCAGAGCACGGGGCACAGGGTGGCGTCCAGGCAGGTTTGGAAGGTCTCCAGAGAAGGAGACTCCACAGCCTCCCTGGGCAGCCTGTGCCAGGGCTCTGGCACCCTCGCAGTCAAGAAGTTCTTCTTCACGTGGAGATGGAACTGCCTGTGTTGCAGCTTACACCCATTACCCCTTGTCCTGTCACAGGCCACCACTGGGAAGAGCTTGGCCCCTTCCTCCCTACATTCCCCCTTCATGAATCATGTTAATCAGATCCCCTCTCAGTCTTCTCTTCTCCAGGCTAAACAGGTCCAGTTCCCTCAGTCTCTCCTCATACAAGAGATGTTCTAGTCCCTTAATCATCTTTGTTGTCCTCCACTGGACCCTCTCTAGAAGCTCCACGTCCCTCTTGTCCTGGGGAGCCCAGAACTGCCCCCAGTACTTCAGGTGAGGCCTCACCAGAGCTGAGCAGAGGGGCAGGATCCCCTCCCTTAACCTGCTATCAACACTCCTCCTGCTGCAGCCAGGATCCCATTGGCCTTCTTGGCCACKARAGSAMACTGCTACCTCRTGGTTAATTTGGTGTCCACCAGGACTCCCAGGTCCSTCTCCATGTAGCTGCTTTCCAGCAGGTCGAGCCCTAATCTGTACTGATGCCTGGGGTTATTCCTCCCCAGGTGCAGGATCCTGCACTTCTCCTTGTTGAACCTGATGAGGTTCCTCTCTGCCCAACCCTCCAGCCTGTCCAGGTCCCTCTGAAACATGTCTGWTTCCTGGAGAGTTTTAATTCACTTAATGCTTTGGAAACACCCAACTTGTTGCTTGAAAAACTAGTCCAGGCTATTCAACAAAGAATAGAGAAAAAAGCTATTTGGAAAAAGCCCTTTACTATCAAATAAGCAACATAATGAGTATTTGGCAACTCCTCTGTCAAGAACCACTTGTCAGAGATAAACTACTGAACGATGATGTTCTTGCTGACCTCGCTGCCCACTCTGCAGCAGACGAACCAAAAAGCTTGAATATTGAACCCTAAGAGTGTATCCAAGCATCCCTTCACTAAAGGGCGCATCAGTTAGTAAGGTCAAAATTTCCAGTAAAACACAAGTAAAATTTCCAGTAAAACACAAAATTTCCAGTAAAATACAACCCTTCAGTACCTGTAGCCCTTAGATATCATCAAGGCAGTTCTTCCAAAAAAAAAAAAAAGTCTTTGAGCACATTGGGAGATACATTGCTTCTTTTAGCATTTTGTTGCAATGGAGAATTACTCATCATGTAATTACTGCTCCAGCTGCTCCAGTAACCCACTACAGAATCAGGCCAGTGACATCTATCCACCTGTACACATACTTAAAGATATCCAGAGAAAAAAATATAAAATATTATATATGCATTTATCTGCAGCTGATTTCTCTGCTGCCTAGCTAAAGCTGCTTTGATCTCCTTTTGGCCAGCTTCTATGCCCTCTTTCACTTCTTTTGAGGAAGATTCTGGGGGGTTTTTTTGTTCGTTTATTTGTTTGTTTTTTCCTTCATTTTCAGGGTTATTTTATGCTAAAATTCTTGTAATTATCCAAAATGATGCCTACCTTTAACTTCCTAAACCCTTCTTCTTTGAGCACTTCAATGGTTGCCCTTGTTTTTCTCAGACTTTCAAAAGAAATTACTTCCTGAGACATCAAGCACAGGCTCATATCTCTAAAATCTCATATGAGAGCACAGGCTCATATCTCTAGAATTACAGGTTTCCTTTCATGGATTTAAAGATCTTGAGAAGAATGCCTATACACTGGATTACAATTTTGCATCACTAGGCAGCAGTTTCTAAAGTGGTCATAAATATTTTAAATCTCTACCGGTCAACAAGCTACTTTCTTGTTGGGAAGCCCCAACCAATGCACTCAATGGCACAGGATCAAAATCTTAACAGATGTCTACAGGGCGTGTGGAAATACTTGTGAGACCTGTAAATCRTATAAGAAGTGGATGTGTGCCAAATGTATATACTTGGTGCTGTAATTTCACCAACTCTCAAAGTATTTCTGGGCTATAGCACTTTACATTAGGAAAAAAATAGAAATAGACTCCAAACTTCGATCTASTGTATGTGTGTTCCACCATCATAATGATCTATTTTAGAGTATTTCAWATATTTAACCTTCGCTCTGTGAGACAGAATATTCTTACCTCCATCTATCAGATAAGAAGCTAAACTGCCAAGTCTTTTAAAGTTAACCTGAATTAGTATGTTCATTGATAAATGAAGATAACAGAGCAAAGCCAGTTTCTTTTTTGGATTTTAGGCTGATGATTCTCTATCCTTTAAATTTYAAACAAAATGACATTCTCTTCAAATTCAGAGGTACTGACATCTGAATTGGTTTCATCACCTAGGACATTATTTAGACATTCCTTTCAGAATGATAACACTAGAAATGTGACTCATAGCTTTCTAATACCTTCCCAGATTTACCCATGGAACAGTTTATTCTCCAGTTGTTTAGGATAAAGCATCTCAGCCCAAAGGACCATAAAATATGGTCTAACACCCACACATCAGTGTTGGAAAAACATGTGGGCAGAAGTTATGTTGCAGAAATGCTCTTACTGGGCCTATGTTAATTTGAGCCAATTTCCTGGGTTAACTTTGCTGTGATGACCACTATTTTGTGCTATGGACCTCTGTGGTTACAGAAGAAATTTGTAATGAAACTTACGTTTGAACCCAACTATTTCACTTCCTAACCAATATCCTGACTTCTGGTCTATCCTTCCTCTCAAAATAATCACTACACATCAAAATGTGCACCTTCAGGACAATTAAGCTATCAGGCAGAAAATTTAAAATGATGGTAGCCAAGCTGCATTTCCAAGCAATATGAACAGTTCAGAAATAGTCAGAACTTTCTGGTGAGACTCATAAAGTTGGTCATACAACATAATATGCTGGCCACAACGTAGGGCAGACTCAGGTTGCAGTTTGAGACACTTACGACCTGCTAGAAGGTACAACATATTTTTCCTCTCAGAGACAAATCAGTGAAGCGATTACATCCCTGCCCTGAACTTCCGATTAAAGAATTTTCTCCATATATAAACATAGAGCTTACTAGCTTCATTTGGCAAGAGTAAATATGTCTCTCTTGTTGCTAATTGGCTTTAAACTTGCCCTCCACATATCTTTGCTAGATACTGGTACTGGGGAAACAAGGAACAACTCTTTGAAGTTCCTGTACATGCAACTGCCTCCAAACCTATAGACTAGCCTCATCAATCACTTACCAGCAATTTTTGGTCAAATTCATTTGTAATTAGATATTTTCACAGAATCACAAAATAGTTGAAGTTGATAGGACCTCTGAAGATCACCTGGGCAATGCTTCTGTGCAGACAAGAACCTCCCTGCTCAAGCAGGAAGATAACACTAAGTCATTGCTCAGTGGATGAAAAATGGCACCTGTGATGACATATATTAGCAGTGGGACTATCACAAGACATACTAATTCCTGTGAAGTATTACCAGAGCATGCATGTAATGTTCTTGTCAATGGTCACCTTCATCAACCTGAAGGACTACAGTTGTGAGGGTGTGAGCTGGATAGGTACCCCAAGGCACGATTCCATCTTCTATCTTTCCAGGTTTGCCCTGAAAAATATGGGCACTGGAGAAGGCTGGAATTGTTGCCTGGTCCACCCTGTGCAAGGGGTCTGTGCTGCACTGAGGCTGCCGCAATCACAGACCTCACCTGGCTTAGTCTGCACTTTAGCTGTGYTGTTACCAGTGCGAGGCCTCTCAGGCAGTGGGCAAGACCATGCCATCAAAACCTCCACCAGACAAACCAGACTGTTCTCTACTGGACTTAACACCGGTGTCSGCACATGATACATGAGCAGCCAAAATCTAAGAAAAGGCCATCTGACTCTCTTTTTTCCCCATTTGCTTTGTTTTATTTATCCATTTTTTAAAGCTATTTTTGCTACTCAGACTTGGACAGGGTTGGATGCACTAGTCATAACAACCTGATAGAGGTTCTCTGTTAAAAAGCCTTGTAAACAACTCCAAATATTTTCTCTTTGGAATATACTTGTCATCAACTATAATGTGGGAAGTAAGTTGTTAGAAAGCTCTATTAGGATGATTAGATTTCCTTCATATTCCTACCTCTCCTGATTACTCTAAGGGAGCCAACACACTAAGAAGTTGGAGGAAAACTTGATTTTGATCTCTGCCTGCCAATAAAAACTTGGAGGCTGCATAAATTTAGAATACTTTCCATATGTCTGCCCTGATGGATGGCAAAAGATCTCCTAGGACTTTATTCACTGCAGTTTTTAAATGAGGAAAGTGTGATTTCAAACTTGGTTGCATTTCACCTCAAAAGCATTACTAAACATTTTCATCACAAAAAAAGACACAAGCATATTTATTTATACATATTACTCTAGGGATCTGATGAATAAGTCACTCTAATACTTGTTTTTGCTTAAAGTAAGCCAAGGTTGTTGTTATTTTTTTTTTCCCATGGGCAACAACACAGTTAGATAACTTGCATAGATGGGAGCATTTTTACTTTTATGTAAATTTTTATGGAGGGAAAGAAGTTACGTTACTTTTGTTCTCCCACTTCCTAATTCTAGCAAGCAAATCTAGCAATCATGTTTCTTTGCTATGTAATGCTCCTCAAAAGCCTGAGACCCCTTTTTGTTCATATTTTGGTCATAGCAATGCTGGGGTATAGTAAGACTTCATAGATGCTGCTCTGGTCACGCACAGGTAATGAAATAAAAGGAAATCTCAGACTGCATGGTTTGCCTGTGTTCTTTGAGAAGTAGCAAAAGGCAGCCTATCTTCAAGATAGAATTAAAACCAGGTTAAAAAAGAGGCACTTTTAGAAGAACCATTGCTCCTTGCAGTGCTAGACACAAGTGAAGATCTTGATAGTTTGACTCCTCCGTGATATGGAATAATGTCTTCTCTGTGTGGCAACTCAAGTAATATGACTTGTTAAGTTAAGAATTTTACTTCAAAGGTTCCTCTTCCCTTCCTGAGCCAGAAAGCAATTACGGCATTAGAACAGGGAAAGCTGACATTACATTCTTACAGAGTCTCAATACCTTTGATTCACTCCAGTCATGTCCTGTGTTAACCTAGGATCATAACATGCTACTGCAATTACTGGAAAGCTTCACTGAAGTCAGGGGAAAAAATCAGTGTTATGTGAAAACAAGGTTATGCTAGAGCCTCAAATTGCTCCAGATGGACTGCAATGACCATAACTGCAAAATGTGAGCTACAGAGGGAACCTCTGCTGAGTTTCCTTTGCTGATTTTTCTTCTTTTCCTTCCCTCTTTTTGGTCTTCCTCACCCCCAACTTATTTTTATCTTCTCCGTTTACCACTGTTCTCAAGGATCCTCATCTGAGTTTGGTTCCTTTGGAACACGGCCCTGCACATAAAATTATCTAAAGCAATCTTCCTTTTATTCCAATATTGACATTCATAATCCCCTAAGGACTTAGAAGAAAAAAGAAGGAATAATATCATTTATGGGAAAAAAAGCCTTCATAAACTGAAGAAGGGATTTGATTTGTTAAAATAATTAAAAAAAAAAAAAAAACAGCCATTTGTGGACCATTTCCCAGGCTAATCCAACGTAATTCAAATGAGATACATTAGCATACAGAAAATAATAATTTTTTTCTGTAGGACCAAAAGAGAAGGTTTTGTTTATTTAAAATAATTGCAGCTGGGGGTTAAAGAACTTCAGCTGCATCAAGCAACCAGTCCTTGGTCAGATATTAGAAAAATGCTTCTACTTTCCTTTTTCTTCTCTATATAATAGGGAGGTGACTACAAAGGAAAAAAGAAATCTAGCAAGTCTGTTCAGTTTTTGATTATTTCATTTGAAGGACACAGGGTCATCTATACTCCCTTTGAGGGAACAAGAAGAAAAATGCCTTGTGCAAGTAAGAGAAGAACATCCTCCTCTTCTTCCTCTCAAGACAGGTGGTTTACTACCCTTCACAAGATAACTTTTGAAAATAAGAGTTGGATTGTGCTGATACCTAATTCTCCAATTTCCCAACCATCCAACTATGCCATTGGAATCAGAAAGATGCTGCATGCAAACAATCTGGTAAGTAAGATCACGGTAAGTAAGACCTCAGGGGTCAGTCCTCAGTCCAATCCAGTTCCATTTATTCACCAACAACCTGGATGAAGGGACAGAGCACCTCCTCAGCAAGTTTACTGATGATACCAAACTGGGAGGAGTACCTGATAGACCAGAGGGCTGTGCTGCCATCCAGGGGGACCTGGACAGACTGGACAACTGGGTGGTGAGAAACCTCATGAAGTTCAACAAGGGCAAGTGCAGGGTCCTGCACTTGGGGAGGAATAACCCCGGACACCAGTACAGGCTGGGGACTGACCTTTTGGAGAGCAGCTCTGTAGAGAGGGACCTGGGTGTCATGGAGGACAATAAGTTGACCATGAGGCAGCAGTGTGCCCTGGTGGCCAAGAAGGCCAACGGGATCCTGGGGTGCATTAAGAAGAGCGTCTCCAGCAGGTCAAGGGATCGTCCCCCTATACACAGCCCTGGGGAGGCCACATCTGGAGTACTGTGTGCAGTTCTGGGCTCCCCAGGACAAGAGGGATGTGGAGCTGCTGGAGAGAGTCCAGCGCAGGGCTACCAGGAGGATCAGGGGCCTGGAACATCTGCCCTGTGAGCAAAGGCTGAGGGAGCTGGGCCTGTTCAGCCTGGAGAAGAGGAGGCTGAGGGGGGACCTGATCAGTGTGTATAAATACCTCAAGGGAGGCAGTGAGGAGGAGGGGGCGGCCTCTTTTCAGTGGTGGCCACTGACGGGGCTAGAGGAAACGGCCACAAACTGAAGCGCCAAAAGTTCTCCAGGAACTAAATGAAAAAATTTCTCAACAGTGAGGGTGCCAGAGCCCTGAACAGGCTGACCAGGGAGGTTGTGGATTCTCCTTCTCTGGAGATCTTCCAAACCCGCTTGGATGCCGCCCTGTGCCATGTGCTCTAGGTGACTCTCAGTGTGCAGGGGGGTTGGACTAGATCATCTCTAGAGGTCCCTTCCAACCTTAAGGATTCTATGATTCCATAATCACACCAACATATGAGACCTTTATTTAGAAATAAGGATTTGCTTTAACCCATTGCTTGAAAATAGAAGCACTTTAAAATAGATTCAACACCTTCTTCCCCCAACTACCTTCTCTGCACTGACTTCAAGGCATGTCACTAAAAATTTCAGCTTTGCAATTTCATTTAAAGATTTGGTTTTAGTAAGATTTAGCTTAACTCCGTATGTACATATTCTTCCATGTTCACTGAAATAATTTTTCTAACAAATGAAACCTTCACGCCTATTTTACACTTCTCTGAAAAAACACCTAGAAGAAATCATGAGGTTTTGAAGCCCTATGGTTTTTAATAACTGTGACAACTGTAGGAGTCATGAATCTAAGTGATACTTTCATGTCGTAATTTTCTTGTTTAAAGTGTAGAACAGAGACCTAATTCTTCCTCCAAGCACCTGCAGAGTCAAAACTGAGTTGAAGATTCACAGTTCTTAACTCTTTGTCTTACTGCTTCTCTAGATCATGGGTCAACTGCCTCATAGTTGAGTATTTACTATCGGATCCGATACTTTCCAAATCTCATGGATCACAGAATCACAGAATCACAGAATATTCAAGGTTGGAAGGGACCTCTAGAGATCATCTGGTCCAACCTTCCTGCTCAAGCAGGCACACCTAGAGCATGTGGCACAAGGTGGCATCCAGGCGGGTTTTGAAGACCTCCAGAGAAGATCATCAAATCTCTTTTTTCTTCCCTAGCTCAAATATCCTTAACAGCTAACCTGAAAAACCTGTGTGATGCAAAGTGATTTGAATCAACTGAGTTTCTCTAGATTTGAGACCTATATGAGTAAGATACAGAAAAAGATAAAACAGACACAGCTGTCAGACTGTGTAAAGGACTCTGAATCATCTAAAACAAATTTACTACCACCTTTGATGAGGAACTGGGGTTAGCATCTCTCTCGCTATCTCTATTGTGCAAAATCAGAACAGTTATTGTATGAGGCTGAAAACCTCATTCACTGGGAGACACAATCCATAGGGTGCCCTCAACTGGATCTATCACCTGAACAGCCAAGGTTTTTCCCCGAACTCATGAGAGGTAAGAGAGAGTCTGAGACTGTAGAGAGCATCCTTTCCCATAAATTGAGTGTCAATCTGCCTTCAGTGGCAGGAAGAGAGAATTTAGCTTGAAGGATTGCAAGTCTTGGGTTCACTGTTAGCTGTGAGCTATACCTACATCTGCAGCATTAAGTAGGTTGCTTGAGAATGAGTACAAAGCTCTGAATCTGCATGTTAAAGAGAATGTGGAAACCTGACAAAAGCTACCCCAAACAACTTTGTTCCCTTTCTTGATGGACACTGCTTCACAACTTGTGCAGCTTTATTTCCTCTGTCCCTCTGCAATTCCCAAGAGATCTCCTGGTCTTCCRGCACATCTACTTCCAATTGAAAGTCAGAGTTTCCACAGCACATGGAAATTGAAAAGTGTGGAAACAATGTTAACATTAACTTTCCCAAAGAAAAGTTAATTCTAGGCTTTCAGAGAGCAAAAAAACAGCAGAGGAAATGAGGATACGAATAATACATTCACTTTTCATTAACAAACTTAGAAACAGCTGAATTTTCTAAGGGCTATGTTACAGAAGTTATTTAAATATATAGAAATAATATGACTACTAAATTAGTGTGCTCCAATAAGTCATTATAAAGTCCTTCCCTGTGTTCAGGTGAACATCAATTGGTGAAGAGGTGAACACTGACAATCAAACAAGGAAGGGCATTAATCTGTCTCTCTTGACTTGCATTGATATATCTTAAATCATTTGGAACTGATCAGTTTTACTTCAACTAGGAATTTAGACTTACATATATATATACTTATTTAGACTTAGGTATATGAAGTATAATAAGTGTTTGCTTTCAAGATCCAATTCTCCCAATTTTATATTTTGCATTCCAATTTTTTAATCCAATCATGCTATTATTAGACTCTCGCATACGTATGATCTACTATAGGACTAATAAAGATATTTGTCTACGGAATTTCTTCTATATCTTTCTTCTCCTCTGTTACCATGAAAAATGTGCTTCTGTAGGCCACACACAAAAGCAATGGGTGCCATAGATGTAATCAGTTTTATTTCATTATTTTTTTTTTAGCCTTAGATTTAGAAAATGCAAAGGCCTAAASAGTATAATTTTCAGGTCTTTATAGTGCACTGCTCTACCACTGCTTTCATCTTTGGATATTCTGCAGACAATTGGTTTCTCATCTCTTACAGAGAAAAAAAAAATGTATTATAAGCTCTTTGCACAATTTGAAATGCCCAAGATTTCTGTAAGATTCTGGAGTTCAACAGTCTAGGGAAAACAACCAAGGGGAATTGTCCCCATCAAAGGCAGACAGATGTTGCTCTAACCTTTTGAAAAAGCCCTCTCTTGGAAGTGTTATAGTAAATATGTAAATATACTTTGAAATCTAATATCCTTCCTGAAGTGGAAGCCCTGGAGTATAAGAGCTCTTTGAGAATATGTTTTCATTTCATAGGATTGTACATATGTGATACTTAGCTGGGACCTGTAATGCCAAGAGTCATCACTATCATGCTCTCTTGCAAGAAGATTCCAGGAAGGAAAGCTGTCACAGGGAATGGAGATATCCTCTTTGCGCTATATGTATTTGCACTGTGACAGCAGACAGAGATCTCAGACCAGGAGTTAGGAGTCCATTAATCTGACAGACACCATGAACAGATCACTTCTGCTTTACAAAATTTAAAATCATCTGAAATGTTTTCTATACCTTCATGCTGGGTTCCTTCATCTYACACAGCTTGTCATCTAACCATTTAGTTTCTACCTACAGCAACAAAGGACCTTAAAACAAACAAAAATCACAAATTAACAGCCTTATAGTCAATAAAACTGAGCTGCCCCACATCTGCAGAGCACTACATATTTATCCTTCCTTTGAAAATAATTCATCTCAGTCACCCCTTCTACCCAACAGTCTCAACAGGCTGATGCCTCTGATGAATTTCCCTGGAAGAGGGATTATCAGATGAGTCCCGGAAAATGACTGCATTTTCATTCCAGAGTCTGACTTGAGGCTAGATTGCATAAAAAGTCCTCTGGCTATAATGCCTTCTTCGAAATTAGATCCAATCTCTTCCTTTGGCTATGCTGAAAGAGGAACGAAATTCTTCACGTTCTCCCTAGATGAGTTGTGACTGCTGCTCCCCTAGACACTGAAGAGGATTGGGAAGTAGGGGCAGCAACTGATCTCTGTCCTCGAGAGATTATTTTTAACCGTAGAACATAGTTTGTTCTATATTGAGTAATAACATGTTTTCTGCTCTGTTTGGGTCAAAACCAGAATTGCCTTCAGGCTTCTACACTTTCTATTCATTGTGTCACAGTGGTGGTGCATGACAAGATGCTTTGGGGCCAAAAGAAGAGCAGAAATTTTCACACTCTTGTGGGATTTAACAAGAGCAGACAAGCAGAAACAGATATGTTACCAGCAAGAGACTGTGTAGTGCTACTTCCCACAGAAGCCCTGCAAGGTTAAGGCACAGGTTGACTATAAGCTGTTTTCTGTCAGGTCAGTGCACTGAATAGCATTCTTGGGGGTGCTATTTTTGGCTTGCAGTGAGTCAGGCTGGTGAGCAGATAGCTCAGAATCAGGCTGAATGACTGAAACCAACCCATGTTACAAAGCATTGCATCTTCTGTTCATATTTCTTAAATTTAGGGCAGGGGAGATCATAAGCTAGTCATTGTTTGTTAAGTGTCTTCCACAAACATTCCCATGGAGCACCTCCAGGAAAAGAGCTGTCTCCTTTTTCAATTCTGTCTTTTAACTCCTTCAGAAACTTTAAAACAGCATTCAAAGAGTTCTATGGCAAAAAGAACTCTTCCAAAAATCTTTTTTTTTTTTTTTTTCTGATATGCTTTACACCCCAAAATTTCAAACAGGCTCAGCAGGGTCACCAAAACTTTTTCTCCTCCTAAATGGGATTCTAAGATAGCATTTATATCTGTTCATTTTAAACTTGCCCCAAGAGTATGAGTGAGCAGTGGATATGTTGTGCATTTCACTCCTCCTCTAGGAGCTGGCCCTAGGGCTTCCTCTGAATGTGACTGATATTAGGGAATATCAGTCGTGAAGATATTAGGGAAGTGGAAGAGTGGGTGGCTCTACAAGGGAGGGTGAATTAGGAGCCAAGGATGACAGCAAGGCAGGTTGGTGTCCCCATTGACAGTGGGAGCAGACACAAAGTACCTGAGGAAGGTGAGCAGAGCAGCTCTGATGATGCTGATCAGGCTCTGTCTCAGCTCCAGTGATTACCAGGCAAGGCAATGATGATGAGGTTGGTCCAAGGCAAAGCCAATAGCTGAGTGTCTGAACCAGTGGGTTCAAGACTGGGTGCCTGAACTTGGCTACACCTCCTGAGCAAAGTGGGGAAGCTCATGACAAGACTTCTCATCACAGATTTTTTTTTCCTTTAAACAAAAGCACAGCAAGAAAGACTAGATTTACTTAATTGTTCTTCTGATTTTCATTAGGAAAAGACAGGACATATTGACAGTGCTGGAAAATCCACTGGTCATAAAAATGACTGAACTCCAGTTTTGACCCTCTGACCATTATTTTTGCCTTTCTTGCAGTCATAAAGGGTCTGGGAATTGAGCACAGGGGCGGGGCCTCCTCTGCACTGCACTGATTTGCTGTGTAGAGGCAGACACCCAAAAATAATATTCTGGGTCAAGTTCCTGGAGAGGGACTTGGGGATTTTGTGGTGGGGAAAAACTGGCAACTTTGACTCTGATCTGTAAAAATCTCCCTTCACCCCTTACACATTTATTGGCTTGTTTTCACACCTTGCCCTCTTTGAGGGATTATGAACAGTAACATGATGCTATCTGGAGCTTCAGATATTTCAAAGGTGCAGTCAAGCTTGTAGCAACCCCTTCCTCCAAATAAAAAAAAATTAGGAAATAAAAGGACTTGCCATACTTGCATTCCTAAATTTCTCCTGACATTTTCTTTTTGAAAGATCTGTGCCACTTACGTGTGTTCTAACATATCCTTTTTAACTCATGAAAATGCCATATCTGAAGCTTTAACTACCATATGTCCCATATAGACATATGAAGTATATTTCTTTTTTATTCATATTTTATTGGAAGCCTTACAAAGCACACAGAAGAGATGCCAGTACATCAGATTCATCATGCCGAGCCTTGATTATACAGACCCCGAAGCCCCAACACTGCCATACAATCCTTCCTTTCAGGAAATAAAAGCCAAAGACCATCTTTCCCTTGGGACCACTTGTGGGTAGAAGTTGAAGCCCTTATTACCGGAGGTTCCTTGGATACGATTTTACGTCTGAAAGATCTTCGTATAGCTGTTCACTCATCATAAGGTTCCTCTCAAAGTCTAGGCATGCTGTTAAAAGCAAAAGCAGCAGTCCAAAACCAGGGGAGTGCTCAGCCAAACGTCTGCCTCCAGCTCAGTAGCAGCCTCCTTCCCTCTGCACGAGGATGCAGCAGATGAGGAGAGAGCTAAGTGTGCAACTGTAGTGACAAGGAAGGCAATATCCTAAAAAAAAAAAGGGGATCCCATGAGCTGTTACTGCCTGTGTGGAAGCTTGATGTTACTCCCAATGAAACAGACTTGTCACTTGAACCTGTCTCGACTTTGTAAAGAGAAAAAAAAAAAATCAACAGCTGCCTGGGAGCTTGATGTGCTCTGCCATGACAAAATAGTAATTAAAAATAAATAAATAAAGCTGACTCTCATTGGCCTGACATTTCCTCCTATAGTTTGTGGTGTAAATCAAAGCAGGCATGAATTCTCTAAAATTTTAGATTTATTTACACGTGTTTGGGCTGACCATGTTTACTCACTCGGGGTTTCACTCCACCACTTGTTAATGCATTTGGCATGCTCTCATGTAAATAAATCTAGGATTTCAAAGGAAGGTCATTCTCTACTCCCTCTCTATGTAAAGGGAACATGCCAGAACTATGCTGAGGATATGGAATGAGATCACTCAAGATCAGAGTCGCCATGGGTGGGTAATGATGAGGTTACCCCTATGGTGCATGTAGATGTATTCCAAACCCTCATTATAGTTATGATATGTTCATATGAGCGCAACAAACCCATCTTTAAAACTGCTCCTTAATTTTAAATCTACTTGCTGCTTATTGGAAGCCGATATTGCTGTGATTTCTTGCTGATGTAATGCTAAATGGCAGTAAATAGGGGAAGGGAAAAAGCTGGGGTAGGGGAAATAGCAGAATAGAGAAAAGGGAATGCAAGGAAAGGACAGTGGAGGAAAATGTCAGAGAAATAGTAAAACAGCACTCCACCATGCACTTAAAGCTGTAGTTTCTGAAGAATTCAAAACCACTCTTTATAAATCATTCCTTGTGATTATGCACATGCACAACATGTAAGTTGTGTATGAAGACCATAATATCTACATATCTAACCAGGTCAGTGGCTATTATCTAACCAGCTTTACTGCACTTGGAATCAGATTCTGTTAAGTCTTGTTTTCCTTTCCTGATTTTTACGGGCTTTCTGTTACACAAGAGCTTCTTGAAATTTAGCCAAACAGGGATTTGTAAGAACTTAATTTTTTAGTTTTTCAACAAAAAAGAAACCAATATCACACAAGACAAGAGATGCCACACCAACCATACAAAACCTCTATCATTGCACTTCCTCAACAGATCTAGGCCAATAATGGTTCTTGCAGAGGCAGTATCCTGCCATACATAAACATAACTTCTGATACTATTTGTTTCCTTTTCTTTTTCTCATAATAAAATCTATGCTGCTTTCTAGGTTTATTTTTTAACATCATAGTAAAAAGTTTTGAATTTATTTTAATTATAATTGAATTTTCTTCCTTCTTAAATACATCTGGTTAGTTGGCATAAAAATGTCACTACAGCTGGCTGAATCCCTAGAGCTTAAAAGAATATTTCTAGTCACACGGGATTTAGTTCAAAATTTATTTCAGGATTATGCACACAGAGATTAAGGCAAAATAAAACCTACCAGTTTGTACTTAAATTTTAGAAACTGCTTTGAAAAACCCAGCCAGTAATAACATTTTTTTTAAAATGAAGYTAAAAATTTAATCTTTCTAGTTTTACTGCTGAAGATCTCTTGACTGCTAAAGATCTCTTGGTAGGAATTGTAGATATTGTGAAATGCCTGTTCACGTAAAGTGAAAGGATTTACTGAAGTTCTAAAGTMAACTGGTTAACTCTTTATTCATTTATTTGTATTTAGTCTTTTTTTTTGTTGTTTTTAAAGCTATGGCATTAATATTCCTAATTTTTTGGCTCATGCTCATACAGAGAATGAGTTTTCTGAGTTCGTAGTTCAGTGCGAATGCTGACTTAATCAGGAACAGAGTTAGGCCATCAGAACCTTTTGAAAATCCCCAAGCTGATCTGTACTATTACCTCACTTGAGTTGTGATAGCTCCTTCTTTGCCCAGGGATAAGGAACTAACGCTCTTAAGCACATAGATTTTCAGGGTTCAAGAAGAATGCCAAGAAGGAACTTTGGCATTGGTGTTGATAGAGGCCCAGAAATACTGGGCTTTTATCCAGCAATTGCTCAGTTTCTGGCATACCAGACTAGCAAGAGAAGTCACACCCAATATTCTGCAGCTCGTGTGACAGGTTGTGAGCTGGCATAAATAGTCTGACTCCTCTGAGACCAGTATAATTTTTTCAGTGATGCTACAACAGCTGAGCTTCTTATGTCACTCTGTACTCAACAAATTTCACATATATTTCTATCTGCATGCATATACATTCTACAGTAGACTGTACATTTTGCCAGCTCCACAGTCCTGAGGAGGAACTCTTTGTAGAGCTCCACGGAAAGCCCTTCACTGCCTTCAGATAGAACAGACTTGCCATGCCATTACAAATTAAACCTTCTTTTTCTCATCTTTCCTATCCTTCTTCACCTGTGGCAGCCAGTGCTGCATCCAAGCCTCACCATCTGGTCTGCAATAAAAACATCATCATCTGTGCATATCAGCAAGTCACAGTTCACACAGTAACTCAAAGTCAACTATCAGAATCTTTTCACCTCTCACCAGGCCGCAATACATACAGCTGGCCAATGCCAACAGTACTTACCTGCAAGTAATGACCTCCCAGTTTTCAGCCATGCAGCCTCCCTGCGTGCTACTAACCTTGACCATTTCTCTCTTACGAAAGGAAAGGAGAACGGAGCTTGGTGATGACAACTGAAGAGCATTAAGGATTTTGTAACTCTTTTTGATCAGTACGGGCTTACAAGGAGTTASTAATAACCAAGAAAACACATGTAAGAACCCCCCGTTTCCTAGTTTCTTGTACAGCAGCCTCAGCTGCATTTGGCCTCAATCACAGCTGTCACTCTCCCTTCCTCTAAGCCCTACTAGTTCACTACAGCGGACCCAGCACATCTAGGCCTCGCAGCAAAACTTGGTTTCAACTGAAGTCAAATTTTGTACGAAATTACCTTCTTAATGGTTCTTGGGAAACCCAAGAGTATTGTTTGCTGGGAGATACAGCACTTGAGCAACCAGCAGAGATAGGAGAATCTCAGAAAAACACACCAGACCCATGAACAGTATGAGTCTTATTTAAGCAACAAGCAAAGTACTGAGAAGGGGCTCTGGCAGCACATTCACCTCTTTCCTTCTGTTTTGAAAAAAAAGGACATTCTATGAACTACCTTTTTCCTCTTCTTTAGCTAAGGTTTTAGTGAAATGCCTTTCCAAGCCCATTCACTCAGCCACCGTTTCATAGTTTTCCCTAGCTGTGTTTGAGATGCATGCGTGGTTTTGCACAGGGTTTGTGGATATATCCGCTGCGGGAAGGCAAAGTTATTTTTAGACATATCCCAACGCATCATGGTGTTTATGTAGAAAATTTTGAAACAGTTGGTCAGAGAAACTTTGACTTTTACCGTGTTAGCACATGAGTGGGAGCTGACTCACATTTTTATTATCTGAGTGGGTCTCATGTACTGGAACCATCATTTCCAGTACTCATRTCTTTCATTTCTCACATCATCAGCTCTTCCTCTGCCTTTCTCTCCCACACATAATTCAACTTTCAAATTTCTTGAAATAAGAAAGGGGAAGAAGGGGAAGAAAGGACATTCTGTTCACTCTAGAATGCAAAATAAACCTTTTAGGGGTTAAAAACTGAGAAGTAGTTGCAGGGAGATAGACAGCAGGTAGATAATATTTTCCAAATTATTTGTGCAAAGGAAGGAATTTTGCTTGAAAGAATCTGGAAGACACAAAGGGAAGCCCCAGCAAGCAAAAGTTATCACATTTTTAACCAAGAAAAACTATTTCTAAGCTTCTTAAAATCAAGTAATTATGAACAACATTCAATAGATTTTTCTTTTTTTTTTCTCCACAGAGGTATTTTCACTTGAACATTAACATTCCTGAGACTTTTGTTACAGGAGATAAGTAAATATGGAATCATAAACTTGGAAGACAACACAGGATAACTTGCAATGCACATACCTACCCTAGCACAAGACCAGCTATAACTTTATCAGTTCTTTAAAAGTTTTGTCTGGCCACTGAAATTGTCTCATTTCAGCGATGGAAATGAAACAGCTTTCCTGTCTCAGTAACTGATTATTCTTACTGTTAAATTGTTTTTAACAGTTTGTTAAAGTGTTAAACTTTTTTTTTTTTTTATGTCCATTCAAAACCACTCCTTTTGCTATAGTCACCATTGGTGTAAGGAATGGAGTTTTTCTTTTAGTATTGTCCCTTATTATTATGGATGACAAACATTTTTTGAGTAAGATGTGACTTGAGCTTAAAAAAAAAATCCAGTATTTAAGATTTCAAAACATGAGATTTTTTACTTTGCTTTAATGCACTTCTCCACTTAGTGGTTTTAGTCAAAAGTATAATGAAAAAAGCTGCCTTTAAGGTGTCTTAAAGCCAGTGCCAATAAATCAGACAATGCAGACTACTCTCATGAGACTATAAGGCGGATTCCTGGACCAATATGGTTTTAAAAAAGTTAAGCTTTTGGATTCTTATCTAAACCAATCTATTTGAGGTTCACCCATCACTTGCTAGTAGTCTAGCTTGTTACCTCCTGAGACTTCAGCTTAGATCCTTGTTTAGGCCACAGTGAAAATGAGTTTGGGGTTTGCATCCTAGTGGACTTCTGTCAACACTGAAAAACCACCACACAACCCTGCACAACTGGAGACCTTTGCTTGAAAGAAAGCCTGGACTTTAATAACAGAGGTCACTACARACTGAGACACAAAGGAAAGCCCTATAGTTACATGAAGAATTTCAAATAGCCCCTGACACCGAGAAGTCCAGTGCCGACTGATTAAATTAATTAGTGGCCTAATGAGGACATACTGCTTGTCCAAACACATGTAATTCTGAATCAGTAACTTGACGTATTATCCAAAAAAAAATGTGATGAGACCTAATAGTGAGCAATGATCTACAAAAGAAACCAAACTCAGACACTGTATTTTAAATTAAACGATTGGGAATATGCTTTACCATCACTCTTACAGCTCATAGCTGCTAGGAAAATGATTTGTTGCCCAAAATATTTCCATACRAAGACACATTAAAATGACTGATATTGCTGACCTCAAGGGAAATACAAAAAATTAGGAAAGTAAGAGAAAATGGCATGTTAGAGCAGAATATGGATTTTAACTTTATCATATTAAAAAAAAAAAAAAAGGCCTAAATTAAAACAGAATACTGCAATTAATCTCTTCCTTCTCTTTCTGTCCTTGTCACTCTCCCTTTCCTCCTTCAATCACATACATACACAAAAAAATCTTTGGCTGCGCTATAATGCATGGACACAAAATGAAACCCCATATAAACAGGTGCTAAGCAGGAGTTTTTGCAGCTCAGTTTTGCCAATTGCAATGACAAAAAACAGTGAGAGCTTTCTCTTAACTCAAATGACAGCAGGGATTTTCCTCCAACTTTCCTAAAAGTCCGCATGTGGTTTTAAAGAAGATACAAAAAGATTTTCCTCATGTAAGAATCTGAGAAAAATCTGTAAGAGAACAAAGAGAATGTTGCACTGGGAAAGGTCATGCTGAATTTGTGGCATGATTCATCATTAGCTACAAAGTTACATTCCAGAATCTCAGATCTTATTAAGCGAAAATAGAATAGCTCCCATTTTATTTTACTTTATTTTACTTTATTTTACTTTATTTTACTTGATGTTTTTGCTAACATCGTTGCAATGATAAGCTTGTATTTTGGAAGGCAAACTTAAGTAACATAAAACTTCACACATTCAATATACACTCAATAGCAAGTTAAACATGAAGGAGATAGTGTGATCCATGACATCTTAARCACCGCTCCCTGCCCTCCCCAGCACCCTGAACTGTCAAACAGAATTTAATTCAAACAAAGGAACTGTGGCACTTATTTTATCATTTGTTTCCAAATAAAAGTTTAAAAGATCTATTTTGCTGATGCTATGACAGCTTTAGCTATAGGTAGATTTCTGAGAAATTCAGAAGTTCAAGGTGGATTATCTCTGAATAACAGCTTTCCTATACAGAAAGATCTACTGTAACCTAATAAACATGTTGCTACAACGGTTTTCATGGCAAAATGCCAGTTACGGAGTTGAATCGGAATCCACTTATCTAGTACCTTGTGATAAACCCAATATCTTTGATAGTGCTAAGTAAATAAATAAATAAATAGTAATAGTAATAGAAGCAAGAGATAGTAGCATCTCTTATCTTTTCTTAACGGAAAGTATTTTCCAAGGTAGAAAATTAAGCAATTCCTAACCCTCCTGCCATAAAAAAAGTGGTGAAAAGAAAGTGAAATCATTCAAAAGCTTWCAGAGATAGACAGAAAAATGATTCTTACAAGAGCTGTGGGAGCAAGAGTGTGGAAGGGAGCTAAGCTACAGTTGGAAGGCAACTTTTCCAGAAGAATCTGAAAATCAAAATGCACAAAGAAATTCAGTACAAAAGAAACCCTCTCAAAGTGCCTACCCTAGAAAGGACATAGCAAAGACACASCTGGCTTCTGTCGGAGTTTGGAGACAGTCAGAGTGACTAATGAAGCACAGCTTCAATGAAAGGAGCAGGGGGACCTCATAAGCTGGTAAGCAAGTCCATGAGACTATTTGATAAAATGAAGAAGTATCCTTGTAGATTATAGTATTAAGATTTAATCATTTGACTCAGAGTAGAATCAGGTATAGTCCTGACTGTTATCTTGCACATCCAGCACTGCTATCACCATTCATAAGACTCAGATAACACTTTTTATTTTCATTCAAGAGATCAAGAGTTCTATGGACTTAATTATCCTAGAGGAGAAGGCATGAAGAGGAGAGYGCTTGGACAAATGGAGTTTATTTGACACAAGTTCATTCTAGCCCTTGTGCCATTCAAGAAGTAACGTGGTAAGAAAACCTTCTGAGAGAGGTCCCTACATTTTTTTTTTTAAGTCTACAAAGTGAGTTAGTTTGATGTTGCCAATCAAAACTGGGTGGACTGTTAATTACTGCTAATCACTTTCTATCTCAGGACTAGAAGAAATGAGTTCATGGAGTATGACTTACCTGTGATGAAGACATGGATGTATTTTCCAGTAAGGGTTACTACATCGAATTCTGCTGAGTTTTGAAGCTGTGTATCAGTGCAGGATAGGCAAAACAGCTAAACTTCTCTGCAAAAAAAAATAAAATTGAATTTATGAAATAATGAAATAAGCAGCAATCAATGCAAAATAACTTAACCAATTTTTAAATAGGAGCATAAGAAAGCAGAGAAGGGTAGCCAAGTGAAATCCTCTTAAAATAAGAGGCCATTTAAAGCCTCTTTCCTGCAATAATAGGTAATGAGAAATTTACAAAATAAGCAATAGAAACAAACCATCTTAGCTCTCTCATCACTGCAAAGACAGAAAATGATTTTTTTATGTGTAYTTCATGACAGAATTTGTCATATTCTGTACTGTCTTACTTTCATGGTTACTCATGTCCATCTCAGATATATCAGGGAGCCAGCTTGATGCATTTGAAGTGAATGACCATAATCCCATTATCTTCCATACTAAAAATATGTTGAAAAATGAGCCTGAATCTAAGCAAGTTTCATAAAATAGTACTCTTAAAAACAGAGCTGGTTCTTGCAAGCTCCTGCTCCTTGGTTCATAAAGCTGCTGAATGGGCTTGCTATTGGGTGAAAATTAATCAGAAACCTTGGGGCATTAAACTCCTCATAGTGCTTTTCTTCAGGAATGTATGTTATCAGATGGGACTTCTGGACCCAATTCCAATTCAGAAATCCAGTTCAATATAAATGAAGATCTCTATGCATTTCCAGCTTTATCTTTGCTCTTTCCAGTGGTCCCAGAACACATCACTGTGCGATCTTCTTCAGCTTTGAAGCAGATTAATTTCAGTCGCTGTAAAATGTTCCCAATCATGCTCAGGATTTTCAGCAATCTGTAGCATGTAGGTCCTAAATATGTAGTTAAATCTGTATGGTAAATTTTTATTCTTTGTGGAACCTCATTTAATTGCATTTTAGTGGAACACCCTGCTTCCAAGTACGGGTAGTGAGTTCCACGGAACACAAAACTGTACATACATTATTGACCCAGCAACCTTTGGGATCAAGACAAAAATGATTTGAGCTCAATCCATGGACAATACATTTGTCAGAACATATTAAAAGCAGTGTCATGGATTGAATTTCAGGTTGAAGAAGTACCTAGACCCCTAACAGCTGGAACCTGGGAGGGTATTGCAGACAAGACCTGTGCTACAGCTGACACCCATTAATACCCAAACTGGATGCAAGTAGACATTAAGTGCAGCACAGTATGGAAATTATCAGTCCTGAAACATGGGTTCTCTAGTGAGTGATCCGCTCACATACAGTAAGAGCTGCTGTTAATCTAAATAACCTTAGAGGAGGAACAAGATGAYCAAGCAGGTCATTTTGAGGGGATCTCTGTTCAAAAGTCATGTGCTTTCTTCTCCTGAACCATTCAGAGGAGAAGCTAAGAGTCTTAGAGGAAGCAGCTAGCTATATGGAAAGAGATGGTGGCATAAAAGAGCAGAGTCTCTCTCCATCTTCAGTCATTATGGATGCGCTAAATTTTATGCCTCCAGAATGAAGCAGCAACCTGAGGACAACCACGGCATGTGACCAGCTTTGTCTTCCATCCAGGAAGTAATATGGCAAAGTTTATAACTAATCCCATCAGTACTGGCTGCATGCTCTGCAGCTCTACTCTATATGTAAGATGAGAGTGAAAAGGAAAAAAAAACAGTGGAGTTTACAGGCTTTTTTCCCCCCCTCTTCCTTACCAGCCATACCTGGAGGTACAGCCTGTAAGGAGAAATTGGACAAGAAATGGGTGTGCAACCACCTAGATTTCCTTAAGTACTACTTCTTTTCTTATACAGCTCAGAAAGGTGGGAGGTAAATTCAAAGGACATGCAAAGCAATAGAGAGAAAGCTGAGTTCATGATTGAACTGATGGATAATCAGTTTAGCTTCACAAAGAATCTCCTGCAGCATAAATCCAATAAAGTTGTATTTTGAGGTACACAAAGCTATACATCTCTCAGAAATTGTTATAAAGGAGGACATGCATTCCTAGAAAGCCATACTTATCAGAGATTACAATTAATAAAAGCACTTAATTCATGAAGGAATATAAATATGAGCAAGTTATACASTGCACTCACTATTTCCTGGTTATAAAGCAACTCTTTACTGCAAACATTATTTGACAAATATGCAGAACGGGCAGAAGTCAGAGTTACGATACTTGGCTTTGCCTTTCTGCAATTACAAAGATGAATTTAGATGAAACTGTTCTGCTCTCTGTGGCTCTAATGAAGACCACTTGCCTTGCCTAATCAAAAAACCAAGAAGTATATGTTTAAAACCCAAATATATCTTGGTTTAATGAYGCAAACAGGCGAAAGTTTTTAAGTGGGTAAACTTTCTTGCTGCATAGCCTCTGTGCACCTGTGCGACAGCTGGATTTAATCTATAGAGGACTGTATTTTAGAAGCCATTGCCGGATTTTAGGCTGGAAGCTAAATAGTGCCCCACCCAGTCATGTTCCAGTCCACAAACTACTTTTAACGTTTCAGTAAGGGTAGAACAATCCTGTGCTGTGGGCTAAAGAAATCCAGGACTGATTTATGTGTTGTTGAGAGTTGAAGGAGAAGAAAAGAAAACAGTGAAATTCAGCTGACGAGRAAGTAACCTAACCATCTAGTCTAGTGAAGCAAGATGAAAATCTGAACTTATCGATGAATGCGATGGCTTTTTGTGCTACATTCATTACAGAGCAGCCGTGTACAAACATGATTCTGATCCATATCAGCTATGTCAATAATATACACAATATTGTAAGAAATAAGGGCTGTATTTCCTTCGTATCTTTCAACAGTCACGCATGCGTCTGTGTTTTCACAGTCTACACCAGCAAACACATATATACTTAGACATAAAGATCAGATCCTCTGCCCAAAGATCCAACAGAAATATTCAAATGACAGAACAGTAAGCAAGTCTACAGGCTTTCCCGTCAGTGATTTAGAAAATCTATCTTTGGGCACTTTATTTTTTTTTTTCCCTCCCCCTTCAATCATGGGTAAAATCCTGATACCACCGATCTAAGTGGAGCCAGGTTTTTAACCATTAGTCTTACCATACAAATCCATCTGTTAAACAGATGGTATGAGATCAGGGTATGATCTCATACCTTCTCAGGCACGGTATCAAATCCATGCGATCACATCTAGAGTATCTAAGGCAGATGATCTGAAAGGGACAGGGCCATCTCAGCACCACTGCTTCATCATGAAGATGAAGTCACTTCTGGATTTGTAGAAGCAAGGCTTTCCCAACCAGACCACAGAACTGTCGTCTCACCTGCTCTACGCTAACTGAGACTCTGTGGCACTATTTCTATGAGCAGTTGGACACGCTGAGTGATAAACTGTCCCTTCTCTCTTCTTTTTGTGGCACTACTATTCTAGCACACCCCATTGAGGATCATTAGACTGAAGAATAAAACACACTAAAATAAAGTTAATCAAAATTGCTGGTGGAGAGGGGAAAAAAAAAAAAAAAAAAAAAAAAAAAGGATATGTTATCCCAGAAGCCCTGACATCCTAGTGGTTAAGCATTCATCTGTGGATGGGCCCCTGGATTGTGCTCCTTGTTTTGGGGACTAATTATGTGTGACCTGAAGACCCATCCCAACCACAGAGGTTAAGAAACCTCCAATCCAGTGAGGAGGACAGAGTTCTGGGAGAAGCTCTGTTTCACATCAAATAGGTCATTCAAGGCCTCATGAAATGTGAACAGGCTTTTCATTTTGATGAGGGAGGGAGGCTGGGAGACAAGCTGCAGTTGACCTGAAGCAAATGTTTTTTCTAAAAGTTTTGTTGAACTGGAAAATCAACTTTTCATAAACCCTCTAATCAACACAGGCTTTCATGTTAAATACCGATGAATGAAAACAGTAAGTATTGTATATTATGTTCTTTAGAACTAATACTATTTTCTTTCTTTGATCCACTTCTCCTTCGGAGTTAGCTTTGCTGACACTAAACTAAAGTGCGAGCTCAGAGGTATAAGGCGCACCTAATCCCATACAGCAGTCAATCCATGGAAAAGAGAAAACTTTCTCATTTTAGGAATTTACCAATTAGTTTCTTTAATCAATCACAAAAAGAAAGATTTCAATCTGCATATACCAAAAGAAAATTACCCACACTGCAAATTCAGAAATATAAGCAAATCCTCAATATGTGTTTCAGTGAAATGGCAGCTCTTTAACTAGTGAAGGTTTGGGGTGAGAAGACGAAGTCAAATTCCCGCAGTGTGAGAATGTGCACATGCCAATTACATCTGGAAACACACAAATTGTGGTATTATTTGGAGTCTGAAGGTTTGGCCACAATAGAATATAAGAGAGTCTTTCTATCAGTGACAAGTCCTTTCACAAGTCCTTGCACTGAAAAGAAAGGAATGCCAACACACCAAGTCACTTCTGCTTCTCCTGTCACCATATTTTTCTTTCCCATGCTCATCTGAGCCAGCTGTTACATTGTTCCAGCTCATCTTTATTTGAACAGCTTTATGGAATTCCGGAGCAGCAAGGCATCCTGTGAGGTAATTCACATTCCAGCAGATTGCTCGTACCATCTCAGACATATTTCATCACACAAATTTACAAGCACATACAAATAGCTGATTTACAGACTGGCAATTGGTGGACGGCAAAGTCCTATAAGTGCAGATCCTAATTTTCATTTGGGCTTTATTTTTTATTTTCATTTTTTAAAATGTCCTTCAAAGCAAAATTTAGCACATTATTTCCTTAACTAAAAGCTTTCCACATTTTCCTCTTTGCAGAAATTCCCAAGAAGCAATTTTGATGCAGTTGTCAGCTTTATGCAAAACTCTTTTTTAAATGGTAATTTGGTAATTTGAATGGTTTACCATGGTAAATGGTAATTTGAATTAGTTTAAATTAGTTGTAGTATTAGTTTTGCAACTGCAAAACAAGAAAGAGACAGAGTCACTAAGGATATGATATTCTGATATTCTCTTCTCTTCCTCCTGGACTGCATTAAACTGCAGAGCTTTAGACATAAGCATATAACTTATTTGAGCTGAAGTTTAGAATTTTAAAATCTAAGTACATCTTTCACAAAAATGCAACCTACACAAGTCAGAGAAAATTTTCAACTACCCCAATTTTTTCCACTGTGCTTGCACAAGACTCCAATCTTCTCATCAGAGAAGAGCATCTTGAACCTTTTCTCATGCAAAAGTCTGCTTGGGAATTACAGATTGGGAGCTCCTAGGCTTAAAATCCCTGTAGGGACCTGAGCAACCCAAAACCCACTTCCTATATTGAATTTAGTGCAAAACACAAGTTCCTTAGCAATTCTTCTTGTTTAAAGAAAACATTCCTATTTGATATACCCTCCGAAATGAAACCACAGAGTAGCAAGTTCAAATTACCTGAAGGAAGGAAATTCATCTTCAAAACAAATGACAGCAGAGATGGTATCGATGTGTGACTAGATTCAGAGAAAATTACAGCATAAAAAAACAACAAAATCCAATCTAAGGGATAATTTAGAGGAACAATGGTTACCTTCCCACAGAACACTGCCAACTCCCTGTGAATTTAGCAATAGAAAGTTTTAAAAATCACAGCTCTGCCTACACACGTCTTAAATTAAAAATATTCACTTGACAATGTTTCTGTTTCACCTACACCATTAAGGGCCTTGTCTGTATTGTCCTTGTCAAGGGTAACAGAACTGTGAGAACGTTTCAGTTCTGGCCTAGCATTGCAAAATAGGTGACAGGAAACAAACATAAAAGGACAACTACAGCATTACAAGATCTGCTCTCATACATGCTGGAGATGTCTTGTTTCTACAGCATTGTACTTAGCTCTGCGCTCCTATCCCACTGCACTTCATATTGCCATGCAAAGTTCTGCAAAATAACTTCAGAGAGCATGGACAGATGTTTCCAGTTTTGTCCAGTAGCATATTACAAAAGTATAGAAAGCAACTGAAAGTGAAACAGATTTTCTCTGCTAGCAAAAGCACAGCATGCCATGCCACAGACAGATTTGCTTATGTCTGTCCAGAGAAGGCAATGTAAGCGGGCGGTTTCCAAATCAGTGAAGTTATGCTGGGGTTCGATCTGCTCACAAAAGCTTTCTTTAACCTCTCTGAAAGCCTTTTATTGCCTTTTATTGCCTGCTATAGAAAAAGAAAAAAAAAATTAATACCTTCTACTGTGAAAGGCAATGCAAAATACTCCTGACACGAAGGAAAGCAATACTCAGCTTGTGAACCACTGCACTCTTAAATTAATTAACTCCAGGAAAACACTAGTCATAACTATTGTTTCAAAATAATTCATCTTTAGATTTCAGGGATGCCCTTCTACCCTGACATCTGGAAAACCACAAAAACTCTGAAAAAAGAGTGAGATAAGTTTCATACCCTTAATTCTCATTTAAAATTCCAATGGGTTAACACAATAGATTTACTCATGTAGAYAGACGTTTAAGACCTCATTAAAACCTCAGTCCTGTTTATATCTTCCAAATTGTGCTAAAGTTGCGAGACTTAAAAAAGAATTAAAGAAGAAAAGAAAAGAAAATGTGACCTTCATTCTTGCTCCAAGCATGCCTCAAAGGAATGAATGCTACATCTTCCATAGTTTTATTTGAGTGGGATGAGTGGGAGACACCAGGGCTGTTTGGGCAGTAAGAGCATTAGGGCAGTGACTGCTGTGAGCTACAGCTTCAGACACCCAGAGTTCCCTGTCCTATGGAAGAATAAATGACTATGAGACACTGCCAGCCTAGGACAACACAGCCCCAAGTTATCCAGTGGACACCAGCACTGCCGAGATGGAGGCAAAAAAACAAATGCTGAATGTCTGGCCACAGGAAGGTGTAATAGTATGTGCTACTGAACCCACGTCCTCGCCGCTGGGCCATTACCTTCCCGACACAGGAAATGTAACTCCTGTACGAAATTACCACCAGCCTGCAGATTACGCACACCTACGCAGGCGGTCGCATTCGACATTGCAAAATCTTGATTTGCACTACGGAAAGCAGTTCCCTTCATCCAAATCCTCCCCCTTGCCAAAGGCGCCAGGCACCTCTCTGCCCGCTGGGCCTTGCTCTCCGCGCTCAGGCCATCCATCTCCACGTAGGTTCAGCTGACGGGTGCAACTTGTATTGGCAACCGCCAGCCCCTATCATCGCGCTTCCCATGCGGCTGCTCCTAACTCCAGGCCTCTCTGGAGCGCCAAGCCTTCAATCAAAACAAATTGTTTGTTTCTTTCTGACCACAAGAAGAACTCTGGTTTCATTGTTTGCTTTGGCTATGTTGCCCGGGTAAAAACATGCTCTAATGCTAGGAACTCCACTCAGCCTTCTCTGGAGTTAAAGCCAGAAGGTTGCTGTTCTGACTGACAAAGCAAAATAATTCACAATGGCTTCCAAGGCCACGGCGCTCATAGAGTAACCCTTCTCAGTGTGCTTTACTGGTGCTGAAGTCTTACGAGGTGAAGGAGAAGACATTCACTGAAGGGCTTCAAAGGATGGCATGAGAAAGGTGTTTCAAGGACAGTGTGGTGCACTACGTAGTTATACTTGAGCTAGCCTGCAAATGGAAATCAACCTAGCTGAGATCATGGTGGGGTTCTGAGGGACCAGTTTGCTCCAGCCTCTGCTCTCCAGCACTCAGGTCTCTTCAGAGAGCACTAAGCTGCCCCACAGTATAGGTGTACCCAGGGGCAAATAGTTGTTCTTCCCTAACGAAAGTTCCAGAACAGAAAGAAAAGTAACATTTAGAAGACTCATCCTCCATGCTCTTACTTGTCTTGACTGTGGAAAGAGCTATCATGAATTACCCTATTCCTTCACACTCCATGCTCCAATGTTGCTCTCTTTGTCTACCACAAGCTTTAGCTCCCTGGTACATGTCCTCACCCTAAAGCAATGCAGAAACATAAGAGATATACCCTAGTGCAGGTCTGATCGAATAACCAATGGAACGAAAGGAAAACTAGACTGAATGAGACAAATCCGTGAATTTAAGCACTCTCATCTTTTGTATCAACTAATGCGATGTCAGGACATTGTAACACAATGTGGTTCCCTCAGGGAGGGCTGTGAGGGACTGGAGCCAGTGACCCAGAAGGTCCCATTGCTTCCCATGCTCTTCTTTCCAGGCTCCTTTCTTGCTCCATTTATTGCTCTCCTCAGCTGCCGCACATCTAAATTTAGGCCGTAAACTAGTTTTAACTGCAAGCGGCATGGGGCTGCCTCTCTGAGTTTATAATACACTCTAGGAGCAGGATAACTAAAACACAAATGCTTATGTAAATTTATCTTTGATTTTATAATCAATTTAGCTCACTAATTTGTTGCAGAAATTGGCTGAAGTAATGTGCCAAATGTGCTTTTACTGCCTCTGCCATAAAACTGACAAGCATAGGTTTTCTGGTTTTGTTTTTACTTCCTTTCAAATGCAGTAACTTCCCTTTTCATAAAATGCCAATATATTCTTTTAAAACTGTCAGGCTGCCATCAACCTGGTCATGATGCAGTGCCAGGCCATAGCCAGACAAGATGAGTTACAAGGTACTCTTTTCTCTGCCAAGCAATACAAAGATATTGGCACCTTTCTCAGGGCTGCAAATCGGCTCCAAGGGCCACAGAACTCAGAAATTTAAGAATAATTTCTTCCTCCTTTTTGTTTTTCGCCTTGCAATATAAGTGGTGTGCTGCAGAGAACTGATCGTTCTCATTAACAGCAGTCTGGCTTCTTCACTTTCTCCAGGTCTCTTCTCCACAAAAGTTCTGGATATGATTTCAATGCAATTGAGGATACCCTCCCCCATCCAAGTTACACACTGGATTCCTGAAGACTGGTTCCGAGGAAATGCTACTCCAGAGATCAAATGCAAAGCAGCTGCAGACCTCTGGCATGGGAGCCTACACAAAGGCCACCAAAATGGGAATCACTGTCTCAGCCTGACTGGAAGTGAATCAATATTCCTGTTCAGGAAAGGAAAGATCAGCAGTCTTTTATATCATGTAGAAAGATTAGTTCGAACACCACAGAACTTGGGTATTAATCCTTTTTTTTTTTTTTTTTTTCCACATAGGAGGGACACTGCAGATTGAATTAAAAGTCCATTGCATTCAAAGTGCACCACCAGGTAGTCAAATTCTTTAACAGAGGTAATCTTAACACAGCTCCTCCATTCTTTTTTCACCTCCTGCTTCCCTCCCTTTGGATTTTAAAGAGCACCAGCCTCTTATTCCGATAGTTCTGAAATAGCACAAGGATTTGCAGTGAAATCAAGCGTTTTCACACTGTACTTACTATTCCCCTTCTGCTTATTGTAAAGCCTAGAGCCTTGTGCACATAAACAGTGTGTCAGAAGAACAAGAAGACTCAGTACTGTATAATCATAAAATTTATAGTCAGCACTGCAACTTTAGCATACCAGTTATTCTCATACTTATTTATTAAGCAGAATGGTATTTCTAGTTTGCCAAACAAAGGAAAAAAAAAAAAAAGAAAAAAGTTAGCCTGGAATCTAATGGAAGTCAAGCTCATTTTGATTGTGCTTATGTACCACCAGCAGTAACAGACAGTCTCGAGATCAACTCTGCCCTGAACTCAATGTGGACAACAGCTTGTTTCCAACAAGGTAGTCCAAGGGTAAATTCAAGGTAGAATTTGCATCCACAGGAGCAATGTAATTAACAATGGTAGAGCTCAATGCTTTTGCAACATTCACAGGAATATAAAGTAGTAAATACTAAATTCTTTCACTGTAGTAAGAATATAGGGATATGCTATCAGGTATTTGCTGATAATGGTGTACAGAGTAATGGGTACAGAGTGATAATCTTATGGAGTAAGGGTGACAGTTTTTTCAGAATGACTTCTCAAAGTAGGAATATCCTTTGGATATTTCCAAAGCACTGAGTTAACTGAAACTACTCTTACTGATAATTGGTTATTAAAAAAAAATATATATGTGCATCCACATAGAGTACTTGTAAATATACCCATACAATAAGAAAACTATTCCTCACAAAATATCTTTCTGACAGCTTGGATCATCACTGAAATTTAGTCAGCTCTGGAGTCAATATAAACTATTTAGTAATAGACAATAGCCTTTTAACAAAGGCTTTGTCAAATTATCCTCTCTGGAAAATTTGAATAAAAATTTACAGCAATAGGATACAAATCCTCAGACTGTTAATGGATGCATATTTCTAACGTTCATAATTCCGATGTCGTCATCCATTAATCCAGCACAAGGCATCATGAGAAAGGTGGTTTTTCCAGTTATGTTTAAAAATCACTGACCCTGAAGCTTCTATTATTACTAGAGGGGTGGCAGCTAAATACCAAAGCAGCTTTGTTTTAGCTATTTGAAGTTTGAGAGAAGCACATGAAGACGACAGTTAAAGTTTTGCAAAAGTGATTCCTAGGACAACCATTCTGGAAGCGTAAGAAGAATGATTAAAAACAAGAGAGAGAGGGAAAGGGAGAGTCACACAGCTCACTGAACGCACAGAATGACCTGGGAGTTTGTCTAGTTCTACTCAGGAAGCCCAACGAAAAACTGAGCAAGGGAAAATGATATTCAATAAGGGAACCAGATGAATACACAGCTTACATGCCATCTAGATAAGAGATATTTACTTTCAGATAACTTCAAATTCAAGTGCTGAAATCAAGTATTTCCGGTCTCCAGCACTCTTGTGGCTTAGACCAACATCTGAATTGCTCCACTCAATGTAGTGGGAAAAAAATAAAAATCAAACAGATCTTGAGGTACCTTATGCTCCAGCTTGATCTGTTACGGATACAGTGCAAGAAAAAGATAAGGTATATTCAATAAGGAAGTCCTCAGGCAATACAGTACTCCAAACAAAGTAGCCCTCTTTTTTTTTTTTTTTTTTCCTGCTCAGTATATTTCATCTAAAGTATTTAACTAGAAAATGGGATTATATTAAAAAGAAATTTCCAGGGACAGTTGCACTTCGGCTGCACTCCAAAGCTCGGTGTAGATTATTAGACACAAGCTATGATCACAGAGAAACCAAATTTCCACTCTTAAATTTATGAAGTATAATTAGTCATAAATCTACATGGAAAAATACTTATAAAAGATTTCAGTGGTTAAGTAGCACCTTCCTTTCTGATGACATAATGCTATTATTCCAAATCCACCCTTGCTCAATAGTTGCTTCTGATATTAAAGGGCAGTCTAGTACTATGAAGAAATATTAAAATTCATGTAAAATTAGATTTTACATGCTCTTCAAGGTATCTTTAAAAAATGGTAAAGATTGTCTTGGTATACTTGGAATCCAATTTCTTTGCTAATACATAAAAAGCAATTAAAGGCTTCATTCGTCTAAGGAGCACTAACTCACTGGAAAGAGTTTTGCTAGATAATCAGGAGAACTCAATGAAAATGCACCCAGTAGATTTCAGTGGGTCAACACCAGAATCATTCTCTTCTTAAYCTCTCAGCTAGTCTCTCTGAAAAGTTTTCATAATCCTGAAAAAAGAGGTGGACAAAACAACAAGTCCTTTCTGCACAGGGCACCTACCAAATGCTCCAAGGCTCTTGGTCAACAGAGGTGCAAGAAAATGGGGCAAAGACCTCAGAATCTCTCCTTCAAATGCTTTGCCTCTTCTAGGTGAATGAAACCTCATGTTAAGTGACCACTGGGTTTGTGCCAGACCTGTAATAACACTGTTTACAAAAGACCAGTCTAGCTGCCCTTCTAAGTAAAAAATTCATTCTTCTTATAGATGTGTCATGTGGTATTGGATCTATAGACACYGAGTATTAATTACAAACAAGGCTCCAGGTACTGTGTAAATACAGAACATAAATTTGGTCTCTACCTCAAAGCATGCCCAAAGCACTAGCTGAGAAACAACAGGGAGATTCAAGCAAACAGTTAAAGGACAAATGATACACAGCGACAACAGAGAAAAGTATTAGGAACGTGCCTGCAACTCACTGTGAGCACAATGCCTTCTGTAGGTGTTCTAGTGGAGCAAAAGCTAGGAAATTTCTGAAGGAAAATCATGTATGTCATTTTGTATGACTAAAGAAGAATCTTCTGAAATACGAATAGCAGCCTGACAAATTTAGTATGTGGCTAGATATATATATATATTTTCAATAGTCTTCACTAAAGCAGCTCATAAAATGTCATCAGCATACCGTGATCATATGGTGGTATTTTTTAATTTATTTGTTTTGACATTTTGGTCTTTACTATTTCCACATTCATTAGCATCAACGTTGAACCAATTCTGCTTTATTTTGGCAGGCAATCCTTCATTATCACTCTAAACCTCCAAGTTTGTTCAGAAATGTCATCATGTAATTTGGGTGACAGCCAGGCATATAAAGCCACCTCTTACTGAAAGTTAGGAAAAAAATCAATTGACTTTGGAAGGGACATCAGGTAGGTTCAGCTACTTAAGTCTTACAAAAAACCAGCAAACATGAGGAGGAGATGGTGTGGCACAGGAAGTCTTACRTAAGCTATTTGCCTGCTCAACATTTCTCCCATTGACGTGTTATCACTCACAATACACTGATGAGCAAAGCTGTGCCAAGTGTTTTGAGACTGATCTGTTTGCAAGCTGATTTGATCTTTAGGTATATTTAACACACATCTCAAACAAAAAAAACATTCTCATGGAAATTTCAGGGTGATACCTCATAAACCCCACATACCTTACAGCTAGGAGGTAACACTTGCCACAACATAAATGAGAGCATGAGAAATCTAAATATTATTTAAAACAATTAGCTAGTAACTCTTCAAAAATGTAACTTACCTTGAACAGGTATTCCATTTTTCCCCCTGCTCTAACAGCATGGCAGGGCTCACAGCAACATTGTGATGAGTTTCTCCACTTGAACTCCCAGGTAGCTGCAAACTCTCACAACTTCTTCATTTTTGCTTTGAGATCCTTTGCCTCAGTAAAAAGGGTGGGGGAAGAAAAACAGAGCCAGAGCAGGAGCCGGAGCAGGAGCAGGAGCAGCAGCCGGAGCCGGAGCACGAGCACTAGCACGAGCACGAACACTATCTTTTACACACCTGCAGCTGATCATGAATGARGGTTATCTTCCTTTCAGAAATCCTCTAGTGTTTAGCTGCTACAGGTCCGAAGAGAAATAATGAAGTTTTGCTTGTTCCTCTTCCTGAGGGTTTAAAACATTGCTGGATTTTACAAACTGAACCAATAGGAGAGGGAAAGTGTTCTCACACCAAGTGCTTTCCTTACATTCTTTCCCAGCATTCATGGGGCAGGAAGGAAAAATAAATAAATAAATAAATAATAAATARATAAAGTGCCTACCTTGCAACACCTGGTCATTATTACATAGATAATCAAACTGGAAAGGCCCCACAGACCAATTTAAGTAGAAACTTGAACAGAAATCACACTGCCTTTTTCACTTTGGATTTTCCACTGCTTTGTATGTCTACAGAACCAGGAGCTGGCATTTTCAGAAAACAAGGACAGGCAAATGTCAGAACTGACATATTTAACTGGAGAGGAAGAAAGGTGAGACTTAGGGTGAATGGCAGGAGCCAGTTAGAAACTAAACACTTGTTACATTAAATAGAAAGAATCCTGCTATCTGCATAAACTGGGCCAAGCAGAGCCTGACCTCCACCTATGGAGAGCCTAAATTACAGGATATAATAAACAGAAAATTACTAGGGAACCCAAGTCAGGTTGGGCAGCAGCATGTTCTCTCAATCTCTCTTTCCTCGGTCTCACTCTCTGTCCCCAAGGTGACAGTTCATTCTCCCAATACCAAGCACAACTTGAGAAAGGAAGAACTCTCTGTTTTTCACAGCCAACATCCTTTTTCTCCTTTCATCCTGGCCCTAAGGCGAGGATGGTAGGTGCTGTTATGCTGTCCACAATAAGAGGAAATGCTRCCTCCTCTTTGCATAGGGAACCAAAGTCAAAAGGCTGCTAGGATTCTTCAGAAAAGTTTTAGCCAAGGGGAAGAAATATTCTGCASTACACATGAAGTGTCAGCATGCATTGTTGGAGTAAACTGAGGTCTGATCTTCTACTGTTATACATTTGCAAGACACCTTGCAAAGACAAASTTTGATGCCATCTTCATCTCTGCAAGGGGAAAAAGCATTAGTAGCCACAAAGAGAGAGTCTTTTGCCTTTCTGCAGGAAGGGTGTTACACTTGCTTCCACCTCGTCTACATCTCTTACCTTCCTCAGACTCTAATTMTCTTACAAAATTCTCCTACACAATTCTCTTACAAAATATCAGAAACAAGACTAGTAGCATCAGTGGTATTACAACAGGACAAAGCCAGAAAAAAAAGAGAAAAGAGTCTGTGATTACTTGACATGAGATGGGTGAGGAAAGAGACCCAGTTTGGGAGACTACGAAGTAAGTATGCTAGCTCACACTAAACTGTCTCACTCAATATTCTGCCTCTTATGGTACCCAGCAGCAGATATTTGGAGCAGGTGTATAACAAACATGGCAAGAATAGAACGATCCTCCTCAGAGCTCTCCTTCCCAGCTTCCAAGCAATCCATATTCCATGCTCCATGAACCCATGCAAGTCACTTTACCTTTCCRTGCCTCCCCTGGCCAGCCCTCCTCTCCCTATACCTTTTCTCCTAAGCTTTATACACTGAAGCATTGCTGGGCAAGGCCTGTCAAGCCACACACACGAACTGCGCCACCACTACTAGGCCCTCATATTAGGTGGCCCTCAACAGGGTGTGTAGAAGGAGTTGCTGCTTCAAGTGCACCTTCATCTGGAAAAGTCAAATTAAAAAATGTGTAAAACAACTTAGATTCTGCCTCTGCTTCACATACAGACTTAGAAGGATGATAAGTAGAACCATTCACTGTACTACTTCTCTACAATTTCTCTGTTGTCAGGAAAAGAAAAATGAAAATAATATTTTGCTGACTGTTTATCTTTCTTTTCACACAACATGAGTAGCATAGAACGAGCTTAGCAACTGAGGTGAAATATGTGAGGTATAATATAAAATCTACTATTGCATTTGCAATAATAATAATAATAATAATCCACTACCTTGCATTTGCAAGGACCAAACAAGCTGATGCTCCATCAAAGAGCTAAAATAGCCTAGAAGCCAATCACTGTCGTC
Source organism: Nothoprocta perdicaria (assembly GCF_003342845.1). NCBI lineage: Eukaryota > Metazoa > Chordata > Aves > Tinamiformes > Tinamidae > Nothoprocta > Nothoprocta perdicaria. The sequence goes on from NW_020455954.1 coordinate 649,033, forward strand.
CAAACTAAATGCAAACTAAATACACTATAATTGTTTTTATCTTCTTACTTACAAATAGGGCGAAGTTGTATTTGAAGGCATAGTTACTCTTAGGAAGTAATGGTAAGTATAAGCCACAGTCTTAGTGCAAAGTACTTGCTTTCAGAGGCATTTGGATACCATTATCAAAAGAGCATACATGATGCTAAAAGGATGAATTGAGCTATAATTGAGGGAAAAATTTGGCCTGGTCTCTAAGACAAAGTGATAGATCTAAAGTGATAGCTAGAGCCATATGAAGCACAGCTTTTAGGGGCTGGGGAGGAGAAGGCATCAAAATCATTAGTTTCCTACTTTAAACCTCCCACTGAAAATGCACTTTAAAATATGATACTAAACAGTCCGGCCATAGTCCTGATACAAAATACAGTACTACAGATGACACACTGGGAAAAATAAAACAAAATTAACATACCAATGTTTGTGGCTGGACCACTATACCATTACTAGCATTTTGCTTATGTAGTGATTCCATTGGTGTTTTGCATTACATGGCAAAACCATAGGTTTCCCTTCTAAGAAAAGAATTGCTTAATGTGCCAAATGGTACATCTGGAGAGAAGTACTGCCAGCCTGCAATGAAAAAAAAAAAAAAAAAAAAAAAAAAAAAAAAAAGATGATTCTGATGTCTGCTGGCTAAGTTTCTAAATGATGATGTTCCTAATGATATTCCTATGAAGAAACATATTCTGGGAATATTCTGGTATTATCTAAAACTTTTAGGCTGGAAAGCATCTTTAATCTGTTTTTCTTTTTTTTCTTTTTTTCTTGACAAATTCTTTAGGTGCAGGGGAGACAATTGTGGTTTTGGTGAAATAACTTTTATTATTTGCACTTCGTTTTAACTTTTTAATTAAAATATTCTATTGCCTTCCACTGTCAGAGACAATATCTTGCCCAGTATTCATTTGATCTTTGAATGGATAATGTGAAACGAATCTGATTTTGCATCATATAGTATTTAAGGTCAAGCATATATGTCAAAGAAAACTGGTTTTACGGACCTATGAGATCATCTGAGGCCAATTATAATATGAAGGATATCATGCTGCCACTGTACAGTGAGGCAGCTATTCCAAGCAATGACCTTGTCCACTTTTTGGGAAGGTTTTTGCACAAATCAGGCTGTTACAGGCAATGAGAATCCTGCACAGGGACCTCTGTGACCCTKGTCTAGTATAACAAGGCTCTGTGCAACTGAAATGCCCTAACTGTGCAAATTCAACTGGAGACATGAGGACCTCTCTCATGAGGACCTTGCACTCGAAGGTTTTAGCGTCATTAGTTTCAAACTAGGCCTTCTTTCCAAAGATGTTTGGTTCCTGGCATTTTGGCAGACGAAAGAAACAAGACCATATCCCCTCCTGCATGCATTGGACTGATGCATGTGGTCAGAGTTGCTACACTGAAGTCCAATGATCTAAAACTTCTTATTAACTTCTTTTAGTAGAAGCAATATTATTAAAAAAAAAAATTAAAAAAAAAAAAGAGCTAGGAAAGACATTAATGCAGCAAGGCACACCATTCCTTTTCATTTTAGGTTCAAGACACATCTACCCCAGCCGAGGGAATACAAAGACTCCTTGGAGCCCCGCTCTCTGTTGCTAAAGCTGTGCCAAACCATCTGAGTGCACAACTGCACAAATTCTCAGCCCTTTCAGAAGCTGAAGGACCTCTTTGGTTTTGAGGTTTGTAACAGTCCCTACAATACAAAAGGCATTCCAAAGAACACGGATAATGCTTTTCCACTAAAGGTGAATGATTTTCCAAATGAATACTTGCCCTGATTTCATGGTTCTAGGCATGCTTTCTAGAGTTTTTGGCATGAGATAGTTTCCAAACTATTGCTCTAAAAGCACTTGTAGCTGGTCTGCAATAATCTGTGGACTGTATTAAATACTCAGCAGGATGTTCAGTTCTGCTGGGTAAACACACTAGTCTAGTCTTTCACTAGGTAATCAGCATTAATGAATGCTGAAAATAGGAATTAATCCAATATTGATCTTTGTCAGAATCTTCCTTTTTTTCTTCCCTGCTTGGACATGTTTTCAGGCATCACGGGAAGCCTCTGCATTTAATAGTAGTAATGTGACTATTATACTATTATAGTTTGCTTTGACATTTATCGGGGTCTCCTCACAAAAAAAAAAAAAAAAAAAAAAAAAAAAATTCTTTTTCATGAAACGAAAGAAAGGAACTTTGAAAGAAAGCCATGAAGCCTGCAAGCCATGAAGCCAGACTGAAACCATGAAGTCAAGATCAGCAAATAGGAGTTTTACTCATCTTTCCTCCAAATACAGTGACATTTTTCATCTTATGTATCAGTTCCATTATTTTAATAAAGGCCAAATTTTTACATACCAGGTGGCAGTTTTCAGGATCACTCTCTAGCTCCTTCCTGAAAAAATATGTTTGAAAATTGATCTTATTAGGTTATTTCCCTTCTCCGACATAGAATATTAATGGTAATTTGAAAAAGATTTCAGAGCAGCATGCCTCTCTATAAGCAAATGGAGAGTATCTATACTCAGATATAAGCCACAAAAGTTTTAGAACAGCTTTTGGACTGATATCTTCAGAGTCTGATGTTATTTACTTTAATGTTCAAATTTGTGATATATTTTATTGGACAATCAATTCTGAAACATTTCCAGTGGCATTTAATATGCATCTCTTATTCTAGCATCAGACAAAACATCTACAAGTATGCCTCTCAAGACTGTATCATGAATTTCTGCTCTGCTTATTTTTATGCAGTGAAAACATTGCCTTTCCTTAAAATAACACAAAAGAATAAAGTTCACAGTGAAAATAGATGTGGCATAGTCTCATCCCGTGATAATGTAATAGTTCCTTAATATTTAACTTTTATAATAACAGTTAAATTAGATACATGCTTTCATAGACATAAACCAGTCCAAGCCTTACCGTTTCACAGATGGCGGATACAAAGATTAAGTGACTGGCCGAAAGTAACACAGGAAGCCTGTGGCAAAGCCAAGGGCCGATCCAAGAACTCCTGATTTCTATCCAGTGTCTGAACCACAAGACTACTGTGTTTTCCAACGGGTATTATTATTTAGTACCTGTATATATTGTCTTCGCCGTACTCTGCTAAAAGAGCTCTCAATACAGTTAGAAAACACCAGTCCTTATCTCCTGTAATTCCCCATGTCTGGCCTCACTATCCTTTACTCCCTGAACCCTAACCATGGTCAAGGAGCATGTTCTCCACCATTGCTCCCCAACATACAGCAGGGACAAGCTCACCTTTCCCCAGTCTGACTCCATTCCTGCTTCCCCCCAAACTCTTGAACTCATCTGCCTCATGATCCATTAATCCTACACAATTTGTCTAAACCTGACGGAACAGCTGCTGACCTCTCTGAGTGTGACACGTGAGGCATCTCTGCCCATTGCCATCCCGAAGGGGCTCAAGGCTTGGACCTGTTTCCTCGCTGATCCTGGGACACATGCTGCACCCACAATCAGGGGCTGCTGGTGCAGTAAATCTCTTCCCGAAATCTTTATGGCAAATAGATGTCCACAGAACTTAAATTCCAGGGAAGAAAAAGCCAAAGCCTTCACCTTTTACATGAAAAACGAGCACATGAAAAATGAGAGAGGGAAGGAGGAAGGGAGGGAGTCAGAAAAATACAATCAGCAGTTAACCACTTAATATTACTCCCTGGGAGTAATAATGGGAAATAAATAGACATTTGTGTCTTTGAAAGTCTCCCTGAAGTGACTTCTCTAGAACTTCTGTAAAGGAAGCACCAAAAAAAAATCAGAAATTCCATACCATGAAATGCCTTCCATCTTATCCTGGCATTGATAGTTTTTGGCACCTTATAGCCTAAACATGGATCGCTTTCATTTTTTTTCCAAGTGAAAAGGAATTGTAGCAGTTCAGAAGCCATAAAATCCAGCTTCCACAAATGTGCTAAATTGCCCAGAGAAAAGAACATACTTCAGAAATGTTTGCATAGAGAAATAAATGAATAGGAAATATTATATATGTAATTGTTAGTATAACATCATAATTAGGTCCCTTCTAAAAATTCCTTAATTTACACACATACACGTGTGCTTATTGTTCCATAAACCATTCGGATTTGTTTCTATTAACTAGATTCCATAACTTACTGAAAATGAACAGTTGGATTCTGTCAATGGCAGACAACTTATGATTAACAAGAACTTTTGGAACTGAAAGCTTCCTGGCTAACCATGGAAAAACACTTATTGATCATTCTAGTTCTGTGCCCTCCCATTCCTGAAAGAAGGCACATGAAAAACATGCATGTGTTTACATCAGTTAGAAAGGAAGTGGTATAAAGAATGACTCTAGTACTGTCTTATTCACAATTATTTCCTGTCTCTCTCAACATCCACTGATGATTGAGGTGAATCTGTGTAAACTGTTATCTTTGCTAAACTCTTCACAAATAATAAAATCTTAGCTATTTCTGAGCAAAATTAGGTCAAAACGTATCTATATCAAGAATACCACCATCTCTTTCTTATCCACCAGAAGGAGACAGCAAATCTGAATTGATATTTATAGAGGAAATGGCCTCAAGTAGTGCCAGAGGAGGTTCAGGTTAAATATTTAGGAAGAATTTCTACATGGAAAGAGTGGTGAAGCATTGGAACAGGCTGCCCAGGGAAGTGGTGGAGTCACCATCCCTGGCAATGCTCAAGAAACGTGCAGATGAGGCATGTTTAGCAGGCAGGGTGGTGAAGGGCTTATGGTTGGACTTCATGATCTTGAAGGTCTTTTCTTACCATAATGATTCTATGATTCCACCAGCACCTACAGAAACATGTTATTCAGGAATCCCAAATCTATAGAGATCATTTCATGGGCAGTTTGTTGTAATACTWTTAATTTATGCTTCCCTCCTCTAGCTCCCACAGGAAAGTGAGAAAACCGTGGAATAGCAATATCCCTCCTAAATATGGAGTGTCTCAGATGCTCCGCTCGTGATTAGTATGAGAAGAGCCAAGAAGCCAAGCATTTTCTGTGAGGGCTCCTCCTATCAGTGAATGAAATGGAACGAACCTGTTTCTTATGCTGTGCCTGTTATTTTTGTGCRTTGAAACATTTTAAACTAGGATCTGAAAAGAAATAAAGTAGTGGAAAAGATAGGTAATAAATAAAAGGAGGTATGTGACCATGAGGCAGGAAGTCTTGGTGTCCAGTGAATGGTCAGCAGATTGTGTCTTCAGAAAGAAATGACGCTTATCTTCCCTCCATACCAGCTTCTATACAAGGCTCTTCTCATCTCCAACAAATTCTTCACAGCAACAAAATGTCCTTGGCATGACCCACGTTTCCAGCTAGTAAAGTTCTCCTCTGTCTCCCCTATTCCCTCAGAAGGCATCAGTTTTCTATTTTAAAAATATCTGGTCACCCTATCTCAGCTGCATTATAAACAAAGACAAACAAAACAACCCAAAACAGTTTTTAGTGTGTGGAACAAGAACAAAACACTTCAAACCCAAAGAAGTTTCCAATAAGTCACTCATTGAAATTCAGGAAGGAAAAACCCCAAAGGGTAAAAATACCCCCACGTATCCAAGTTCTCTGAGGCCATTTCTTTCCCTCATCTGTGTTCCATCATCTTCTTCCTTATCCAAAAAAGTTGTGGTGTCCGTGGGAGTATGAAAAAACATTGGTGTGACCACCAAAAGGAACTCTCTGTCTGGCAGCATAAAGCCACGCGTTATCCAGCCTCCAGGAACTCAGTCTTGCTTCGACAGTCATAAATATTCTCTAATGACAAAGCAAAGGGTAGTCATTCATTCGGACTGAATAATACTTCGAAACCTTGAAAAGCACACTGGGATCTGTGCTCTGTCCCCAAGCAGAATCTGAGATCCTTTGGAAACACCCTCTGATTGGTCTTGTATGTGGATTACGGGCAGCAGGATACCCAGAACTATCCACTTCCAGTTATGAGGCAACCCTGGCAGAAAAGACTATCTAGCTTCTCTTTTTCAAAGATATCAACCCACCTGGTGATCATTAAATTTATCTGAGAATGCTATGCATCTTTACAKTTCTTACAAATCCTCCTCTGCCAGAATACTTTATCCTTCCTTGTTAGCCTCACTCAACCTTGAATATTCACAAGAAACAAGCCATCACACTATGCAGATGCAGTTTCGCAGGGCAATAAATTGAAATACCTCCTCAGTGAGAATGATCCATTAGCCTTGACCAAACAACACACACAGGCTAAAGCTGAAGACAGCATCCAAGCACTGGCTATCTGACTAACAATAGCTATGGCACACTATTAAAGATCACCCAGAAATTCAGTTCAGTTTTTTAGATTCGCACTTCTTTAGATTCTTTCAAAATGTTCAAGAGGTTCAAGATAAAACCTTCAGATAAAAGTTTTTAAAGAGGAGAGGGAAAATACTCATTACAATTTTTAACTGTACACTGCATTGCAAAACCAGCTACACTTGCCCTGAAACACCTTGTTGAATAAATATTCTCTTTGTGCAGACTATAGTTTCATGAAATGATCAGTAATCTAAGTCATAAAGGTTCTTGGCAAAATCATAGATGAGAAAAATATCTTTATGACTAGCTTTCATTTAGTCAGGGAAAAAAAAAAAAGATCTAAAAGTGACAGAGTCTCCACTTATGGCCTCCTCTTCCACCCCCATCCAAGTAGTCAATAATATAGAATCATAGAATCACAGAATGCTTAAGGTTGGAAGGGACCTCAGAGACCATCTAGTCCAACTCCCCTGCTCACGCAGGGTCACCCAGAGCACAGGGCTGCATCCAAGTGGGTTTTAAAGATCTCCAGAGAAGGAGAATCCACAACCTCCCTGGGCAGCCTGTGCCAGGGCCCTGGCACCCTCACTGTTGAGAAATTTTTCCTTAAGTTCCTGGGGAACTTTTGGTGCCTCAGCTTGTGGCCGTTTCCTCTAGTCCTGTCGCTGGCCACCACTGAAAAGAGGCCGCCCCCTCCTCCTCACTGCCTCCCTTGAGGTATTTATACACGCTGATCAGGTCCCCCCTCAGCCTCCTCTTCTCCAGGCTGAACAGGCCCAGCTCCCTCAGCCTTTGCTCACAGGGCAGATGTTCCAGGCCCCTGCTCATCCTCGTAGCCCTGCGCTGGACTCTCTCCRGCAGCTCCACATCCCTGTTGTCCTGGGGGGCCCAGAACTGGACAGTCTCCAGATGTGGCCTCCCCAGGGCTGTGTAAAGGGGGACGATCACCTCTCTCGACCTGCTGGAGACGCTCATCTTAATGCACCCCAGGATCCCGTTGGCCTTCTTGGCCACCAGGGGCCTTATGCTTACCAACTGTTCAATAACAACTTTACACTTAACCTGTGTACCTTCTCCTTTACTGGCAGTCTTTTAAATTAAACGTTGCCAATCAAGGCACAAACATGTAATAAAACTGACCTGGTTATTAGTCAGTGTAGTTTTAGAATTATATTTACATTTCTTCCTTTGAKAATGTCACTGACTGTTGACATAATGGAGGCCAAGCATGCATTTATGGTGCATGATATCATTGTGTGGCTAATAGAGGGAGTTTACTTATTCCACAGATGACTGCCACAAGAGAATGCAGTTACTCAATGATGTGTCCATGTGCCCATGGGAAGGATTTAAGTCATTTGAGACCTGTATTGGTAACTTGCCAGAGACCCCAACACCACCCCTCATTTGCACAAAAYGGAGGAACGGTAGCCATCTTCCTCAAGAAGAGTAAGTTGAGTGAGGACAGAAGTCATGAAAAGCCCCAAAAGCCCCCAAAATTCAAAAACTGGTCTGACTTTCAGATAATGTTTATAACTTGGAAGTTTAGAGATACATAAGTATACATATATATGTATATGCATGTATGATATATATATATATAGTGTGTGTATAGACATATTCATTAAAATATATTTTTTATATATATATGAAATCAAGCTTTTAATTTTCTGATTTAAGACAAAGATTAAGAGAAAACATTAGGTAAAAACAAAAATTAAATTCCTTTTTTTTTTTTTTCCTCCTTAAAGGGGTCCACAATGCAGAGGGTTTTGCCAGCTAGCCAAAATTTCTTTGAACATGCAAATGTCTGCTCATATAAACTGATAATGACATGCTACTAAAAAAAACATGTAACAAAATATATTTAGAAKAAAAATGAGCATTACTAGGAGGGAAGGCTGATGGCCAGGCATTGGAAAACAAACACTCTAAGAGTATGGAACTTCTAAGAGRGCAGGTCAACATGAACACAGGAACCAAAACTCTAGTGTGCGAGATAAATTGCATCAAAGAGAAATTACCCCACTAAAAATTCAAGGCTTGAAAACTAGATGCAACATCTGACTGAAAAATTTAAATACGAACAATGAAATCTTTTGAAATCTTTGTAACATCAGTATGATGGCTTTTTTTTTAGCTCATATTGAGTTACAGCAGAACATCTGACATTAAATTCTAGTGTGAGACAAAGACCATCTGAAACAGAGCTAAGGGCTCACTGAATATTGCAAACCATCAACTCAATAAATAAGTATAGCATCTTCCATACTTCTTAAGAATGCAAAGAGTCACAGGACGGTATTGAGGTTGGTGCACACCTAGCTTTAATTATCTAACTCCTTTCTTCCTTCTCTGAACTTGGAGGAGGCTCCTCCAAATCTTTGAAATCCAATCTCCAAATTCTTTGGATGCATGCATAAACAAAAATGTAGGTGAATGAAAACCTTGATCTTTCTTGGTGCTAAGAAGCCAATGGAAACTGCAACTCTCCCCAGTGATGAGAGCCATAATAGCATAAGGACCCCGAGTTTAAAAGGGAATGAATGAACAGGCAGCCCTGACTGGCTAGGGCAGTCCTGGATTTTAAATCCTGTTCCAGTATATGATAGGAGGATCTTTCCTAGATTTTTGAAATGGTTTTGGGCATTATTTTCTGTCTATCCTTTCTCAAGACCAGGCTCAGAAGGACTTGCTATTCTTAGCATGAAACAATTCAATCCCAATCCCCACATTAAGTAAAATAATCTGCCTCAATAAAGTGTATMCTATCAGAATATGATTCCTAAACTCAGGGTTTGTGCAACAACATAACATAACTATATATATAAAAAAATCCATACTAGTTCTGATGTTTGCAGTTTGTTTTTTCAAATAGATCCTTTCCCCAGGCCCTCCCTTTGCTGCTCCTCCCACTCCTCCGAATTTAATTTTTCCCATTTTCAAGTACCATTTAGAAATCTGCCCAATGGCAGGTGGGTGGAGGCGCTCCAGAGACTATGTTTGTTGGTAGCCCAGCAGTTATTTGTGGTTGACTTTTTGGTTGCCCACAGGAATTTCCAGGGTGGTGTAAACAGACAGATGTGGGCTCTTTCCTGCTATATAGATTATACCATAGAGAGATATCAAAGGAAAAAAATACATCAATGAATATTGCACTAGCAGCATTTCAAGCTCAGAACTTTATAATAAACATCTGCCTCTGAATTTATTTAGTTGTTGTGTACGAACATTTATGCCACCAGATAGCTTCTCACTTAAGAGATGATACCAAAACATGACATGCAGGTTTTTCTAATACTTCATATTCTTCATACAAACAAGTGAAAGTGAGCTTAAATAACTCAAAAGCTTCTCCTATAGCATTAAATGCTATCACTTCTATGACYTTCTTTTCCTAAGTATCGTGTTAGTTTGCTCTTAGTGAGCCGTCATACTGACTCTTCCCTTTGCCATTTTAACAGTCAAATTAAATGAGAGAGCTTCGTGGGTGACAAGCCAGACGCTTGACTGGTGCACATTAGCAAAGCTCTGCTCATTTCAGCGAAGCAAAGCTAATCCATATCAGTAGAGGAATTGCTCCTCCTTCGCTTTCTTTCCTTCCTACTGGTAGTGTTATCCAAAACGTCTTTTTGACATGTAATCTTTGTGTACCATGTGCTCATGTGACAGATACCCAAGGGCATTCCTTCTCTTGAAGCCAGCAGCACATGGGTAAAAACATAATGTCAACACTGCAACTTGCTAGTCATTCTTACACGGGAATTGYTTGCTAAACACTTCTTTCATCATTTATTTTCTCAGAAGGATTTGTATACATTTCTGTCATTCTATTTTTGCCCACGGCAGGTTACAGAGGAGCTCTGATTCATGGCTGGACCTAYATTATTTTAAGTAGAAGCAAAAAGGAATCTTGGTTTTAGCTTATCATTGCACTGTCATCCTTGCAGTTGCAATCACAATTCCTCTAACCCTTCTTGGGTAATGCCTTGAAGAATTTGACCTGAGCAGGAAGAAACGGGCATTGCCTCATTCCTGGGGCTTTGGTTTCTTTGGAGGTCTCCTTCCTGCCATTCTTGCKGCAACAAGAAGGGATTGGACTTGCCAGCTGCTTCCACTTCTTTCCATCTCTCCTTCCTTCATGACAGAAAAGCACCGTTTGCTTCAATAAAGTCATGTGGAAGATTGTCCCCTCCAGCCTTCCAATACTTCTTCCATGAGCAGTTACTTGAAGAGATAATTTCAGTGCAGTGGACAGGGCTCCTCCCTGCATGCGTGTTCAGGAGTGAATGTGCTAACACTGCCAGTTCCCAGCCTGGATTAGTTGGGCATTCCTTTCACAACACATGCAAATCCCTTCAACCACCTCCTTGGTTTTGATGCACTTCCACCTTATAGGCAGCAACTTATTTATTTTTTTCTGACTGCCCTGGCTTATCAGCCAGTGAAGGATACTGCTCATAGACCCCTCCACTCAGCTCCCAAAATGTTTGTTTTTAAAGCCCAGACCAAGGCCTCCTTTGCTTCTACTTGCCCTGTTTCCAGCTAGAGTGTTCTCAATGTGCTACTGGCTTCCTTGCTTCCTCTTGCTGGCTAAAAATAAACAAACAAACAAAGAAACAAACATATTCCAAAAAGCTACACAACAGTGAAGCCTGATCTAATCATCCTTTTGCCAGAGTCTTTTCAGTGGTAGTTCAAGAGGCAATGGCCACAAAATGAAATACTTGAATTCTGCCTGAATTTGAGTAAAAAACACTTCACTGTGAGGGTGCCAGAGCCCTGGCACAGGCTGCCCAGGGAGGCTGTGGAGTCTCCTTCTCTGGAGATCTTCCAAACCCGCCTGGATGCCGCCCTGTGCCCCGTGCTCTGGGTGTCCCTGCTGGAGTGGGGGTTTGGACTAGATGGTCTCTAGAGGTCCCTTCCAACCTCAACCATTCTATGATTCTGTGATCTACCAGTGAACTGGTACCAGAAATAGTGAAAGGCAGTCAACCTAGCTAGTTACTTAGAAGCATGCACCACGATGGTATCTGTAAGCAATAGTGCAGATTCCTTGACACCGCACTTTCTCTTAAAAGGCAATATATCAAGCTCTTATTGTACAGATTCTTCTTTATTCATACTAAGAATCAAAATCTTAAAATGATACACTGCTTTAGTTTTTCTACTCTAACCTGGAGAAATGACTGATTAGGTTACTTTCAGTTTCAGCTTTCATATTCAGACTGGGAATGTTTATTTTTGCAGAAACCACAACATTAAAACTTGGGTGAAAAAAAAAATATATATATATATATATATATTAGAGACACATTTCTACAGGGCTTAGTTCAGTGCTTGGCTAGAATTGTGTTACAATTGTTCCCTTACATGGAATTCAGAATACGTATACTGAAGCACATGTTTTCTGAAGCAATTGCCTTTGGTTAGAAAAGATGCTGCAAAATAACGTTTTTATATATGAAAGCTTTCAAGATCTTGCAAGTGGGTTACTGCAGATAGACTTGCAGGTCAACCCAAAATCTTTCTACCAGAAGAATCTTCTGTACACCCTGGGACACGCAGTCTAGCCAGGSTCAGAAACAAGTCTCGGTGTAAGACGAAGCCCAGGGTTCCCTGCCCATTTTGTAGAGGGAAAGGGACCACCTCTAACAGCAAGAAGATAGTTCAATGGGTAATTCAGTCACTCGTCTCACTCCTGACACTGCCAACAAGGCTGCTAATTAGTACTAGCTGCGATGGTGGTTTCTGTGATGTGGACAGCTGCTCACGAAAAGCTGGACTGAGACCACCAACTCACTTCAGACAGGCCACGAAACAGCCATCTGAGGGTAACCACGAGGTCGCTAGCAACTTGGGCTACATTCAAACTGGTGACTTGGAGGTGAAAAGGCTCCATATTCAATTACCAGTCCCCTGAGTCATCCCATCCACCCTCTATAGTTATTTCAAAGTGCTTTGGTAAGCAATATCTGAGGACATTACACGTGTTCAAAATGCTAAAAATACATGCCTAAGAGGGCAGGGAAAAGATCAAATCACCCMAAAGTAAATTCTCCTTTCTTCCTGTTTAGGAAAAAAATAAATCTCAAAGCTAAAGAACAGTCTAGTTTCTCACAAAAAGCCTTTCTCCCCTTTACTGTTCTCATTGATTTCTAGCAGTTATCTTTAAAAAAACTAAGAATAAAGAAGCAGGATTTAAAAATAACTAAATAAAAAAGTGAAACTTTTGTCTTTTAAGCAGTCAAATAATTAGCAGAAAGAAGAACAAATATTTGAGGATGAGGATATGAAAAGTGAAGGACAAAACAAAACACTTCAAGATGGCAGCACTGCAGTGACACCACGCAGGGGTCCCACCCTGGGCTTCTCAAACTTGCACACGTGTTTGAAGAGGGGACGCTGCTCTCTGGTACGCGGGGACATAGTGTTTTCAGTGCAGCTCCCGAGCGCCAGCCATCTAGTTTTGTCACCTATCCTGGGACCCGACAACTCTCCCCAGGGGCTCGGCTAAACAAGCCTCTGGTTTTTAAACAAAGTGGATTTTAATTGAGAAGCACCTGCGGAGAGAGAGTCTGCTGGCGTTATTAGAAAGGAAATTTATCCCTGCGGATCCTAGAGGCAGGGGGTGGCAAAGAGAGCAGAGAGAGGGCTYGCGGGCATACGTCATACCTGCGGCACACTGCTATTCCTTTCATACAACCCCCTTGAAGAAATGCGGAGGATTTGACTGCACCCCGTGAAGAGTGTTTTTCCCAACGAGCTGTTCCCAGGGYGCTGAAAAGCTGTCATTCATAAAAAATTATTGAGGGGGAAGGAGGCAGCAAAGGGGAGTTCAGAAGGCCAGGGATGCCAGGGGAAAAAACAGAATGAGACCCTGTGTAGAGCACGCACCTGTTTGTGGCCACCATAATAGCTTAACTAGAAAGCTTAAAGTCCCAAACCGGCGGGGGGAGAAGGGAGAAAGAGAGAAAACATAATGAAAGCCTGTTCTAATATCAAAATCCACTTTAACCCATGGAAGGCAGGCTCATGATGCAGGGCTGTRACTTGGAGCAAAGTACTGACACCACAAAACATACAGAACTAATACAGAACCTTTAAACACATAGGATACACATTAAATAGACATGGACTTAGCATAAAGATTCAAAGAAGCACCTCTTTATATAGTATGCGTGTTTTACCCACATACTTACGGGTGACACCAGTGTCAAGGCTCATCTCAAGGGAGTAATAAACAACTCCCACAGCAAAGAGCTTGCCAGGCAAGGCAAGTGAAGTATTAGTCACCCTGCAAGGGTTTGGAAAACATACCATTATTCAGAATGAGAGTGAATATGCTGTAATTTGTAAGACACAATTAACGAAATCCCTCAGTGCTTTGTAGCTGTGTTATGCACACACTTTGCCTTCAGTAAGTGGCAAAAATGATGTATAGAAACCTGCTGTTCCAGCTGAGAAGATCTGAGAATTAAGCATGAGATCCTCCTATGTGTATTATTACGGGCACTTTTGTCAGGAAGGAGCTAGGGAGTTCCTTTTATTCAACATACCCATACATACTGCTTTTATTGATATTTTTCTCCAAGACTTCCCAAAGCCTTTCGAGAAAGCAAACCTCAGGGAAACAAGAGGCAGGGCAAGGCTGGTGGTGTCAGGGGAACATACATTTTTCACAGAGATGCTCATTTTAAATCTTCCTCCCTTTGCTCCCACAGTTTAATTCTTACATGTAACATGAGCAGCTGAAAAGTTGTCTAATAAATGTTACCTACACTTAATAAACAGGGAAACAGAGGTAGCAAACAGATCCCCTCGTAAAAACACATTTCAAGACGAAACACTTCCAGTAGGAAGCCACAGCTCCAGGCTCTCCAGACAGTGTACAGTCAGTTCTGTTCGCTTTTTCCACTCACCCTACTCAAACTATTTTCAGAAATCCCTGGAAAGGAGTTATCCCCTCCCGCTTGAGCTAGTTACAGCTGCATGACATCAATAACTAGTAACAAGAAAGTCTTCTGCCAAGAATGCAAAATACTTTCTGCCATTTATCTCTAAAATCCACACGTGCTAGATTCATAACCTGCTCTTAGAAAAATGTAACAACACATTGCCGGCTTATATTGTTTGGAGTTCTCAGTGAAGTTGTTAAACTTCTATTTAAAACATCCAAGGTACAAGGAATTTATAATAAAACCCCAATAAAATACTTGTATGTGCATATATTAAATTGCTCACAAAGAATAATTTTAAGAAGTAGGCCTTATAGTAGTTAATAATAATTCAGCTTTACAATATATAAACCTTCATAGCTAACAGTTGTGGATTCCCTSTGTGCTTGGGGGTAGGACTTGATCTTTAAGATAAAATATATCATTCATATTTTCTTCACCTTACTTATCCTCAACTCTCCCTGTGTTATAACATTGYTTTTTTCTGATAAAGTGGTGAACAGTTAAAATGGTGACCATCTCCACCATTCRTCACCTGTCTGCTTCAGAGGTAACACAAATAGTAGGAGTTCCTGATTCGGTTTGTACATGTAAGGGGTAGTCTATCGTGTTTGTGTGTATTTTGATCATATTTTCTCAAAACACACAATAGAGATTGGACTGTTCATTTTATAACAGATACTGACTAAGAACATACATCAAAAAGTGTTATTCAGCATAGATATTCAGCAATCTTTTCAATTATTAACAATAATGATGGAAAAAAAAAAAAACAACCAAACAAAAAAACAACCCAAGGCAAAGGCCTTGCAGAAGAACTCCCCAAGCGGGCAGAGTGAAGCACTCCCTAAATGACATGAAGGAAAGATGTTCCTAGCAGGCCTTACAGATGGAGATTCAGTGCTGTGTCTGAGATACACACAGTACTTGAACTAACTTCTGAACCAGGGTGAAACAAGACACACTAAAAAGGCAAGTAGGGTTAACTTTAAATGTATTTGGCCTCCACCCGTTTTTACCTTCAACTGTTTCTTTCCTTAAAAAAAAAAAAAAAAAAATCTGTGACTTCAGTGGCTGTATTTTCTGAATTAAGCTTTACTTTTAGGGTAAAAGTATCTGCCTGAGAGTATCTCTGTTCTGACAACACAAAGAAGCACACAGCTTCAAAATAAAGAAAATAAAGCTGGGGTGAAGTCAGACATGGTTTTGATCTTAGTCTGGAGAAGGGAGGCTCTTCCTAAAGGACACTTTTTGGAAGGCAAACTGCTGCAGCTGCCCAAGAGGCTCTAAGCAATTGTGCTCCCTGATTTGATTTAGAAACAGAAGGGAAAATGCGTGGTCCTGCCCTATCCTCCCACCCCATATCCTACAGAAAGCAATGCCAGTTTCTCATCCTCGTGAGGACGAGGATCTTCTCCRAACTTTCTCAATCAGTATGACAGGATTTTCCTATATAGAAAACAATGCCACCTGAAGCAGACATGCTGCATGGCCCTCGGATGTCTAAAATCTGGACAAACTACAAGCAACTGGAACTGGATTGTAATGGAAAGCATTATTTAGCCCTAAATCGGGACACTGCTAGCAGGTCTGCCCACAAACAGCAACAYAGACCACCTAAATACCTTCCCTATGTAACCCTGCAGGAAAACACTCGACTTAAAAAGCAGCATATGTATTTTAACCGCAATCTACTGCAAAGCAATTCTAAAAGAAATTTTTAAAAAAGAATTTAAAAAAATAGTGGCAACTGAACTACATAATTGCTTTATGTTTTTGGCAGACATTCAGAACATTCGTGAGGTCTCCAAAGCAGTGGGCAGTTTCATCAGAACCTTGGACAGCACTGAAGGGACGCAACAAAYTTGGCGCTTTCCCTCGCCCGCGAGGGACACTCGCACCCACGCTCTGCACGCAGAATTGCCCCTCCGGCCTCTYGCTGCAACCTCCAAAGGCCAAAGGGATGCCTGGCCCCAAGGGAAATCTTCCGCATTTTGAGGAGGAAGCAAAAGTGGAAGCATAAAATCTTTCCTTTAGGGTTGTTCTGCCTTGGTATTTTGAAGTCCCCACCCGCCCCCAATTYACTATGAAGAAGTCAACTTCGAGTACTGTAAGGAGACAAAATTCTAAGCCTGCATGAAACTATGATCTATATAAAGTATGGTATAAAAAAGAGTTTAAAATAGTTTTAGGTGGAGCAGGCACAACATTTTTATTGCTTTTTTTCAGGGGAAAAAATGGKGGGAGTTGTGGGGAAGTCTCCTTACTCATTCATACAACCCCCAAATTATGAAATCAAACTCTAAATAAAAGTTGATTCTGGCATTGGCTGCCTGTGATATTTTTGTTGATTGCACTTTAAAGGTATGTATTTTAAAAGCTCTTTAATTAAAACATKTTAGAAGTAGGAAATATTTAAAACATTTAAAAAGTTTAGACTTATTTCTCATGATGTGCTACAAAGCTTTTGGAAAAGCTATCAATTTGATGACAATACAACTTTCTATCTGCTTTTAATACAAAAAAAGGACCTTAAAAAAATAATCTGATCGCTATTGTTCACAAGCACTTGAAAGCAATAAGATGGTCACAAGACTTGATCTGACTGTTCTGCCTCTTTACAAACTCAATAAAGCCTGCTTTTTATGACTGATTGCTGTGCTGTATTAATYCCCTGGCATATAACACAAGCCTATTGGAGACTGGGACTCCACTGGGGAAGGACAGGGAAGCTGTTGTGTTCCGAGAATTAATCCATCGAGGAAAATCAAAAGCCAGCCCCTCACAAAACAGTAATCAGCATGTTCTGCACTGTGAAAGCCCTACATTTCCCATTTAGAAAACATAACTATTTACCTGTTATGTACTGAAACACACAAAACTCTTATTTATCTGTGTTTGTTTTTATTTCGCTAATTATTTATGGATTTGTCTGTTTTTTATTGGGGGGTACACAGCCATCAAGTTAAAAAAAAAGCTGTCTATTCTAAACTGGTTAAAAGGAAAAAGGGACTCCCACTGCTTTTTCCACAACCAAAGTTCTTTCTGGATTTGCTTTGTGAACAGGATTTTAACTCTTTATTAACCTACATGATTTTTTTTTGCATTTTTTTCAAACAGAAATTTGGTCGAATCATCCAACATGAATTTCCTAAATAATACTGCTAAAATAAAATGTTTTAAGTTTTAGAGTTACTTGATAGTAAACACCTTCTCTATATTTGCAGGTTCTATTTCTATGCTTTGATCATCCTTTGCTAAATAAAAGCCAACTTTTTTTTTTAGGTTGAATGATGTAGCCCTCCGAATAGAAATAAAGAGGAATTTTTTTTTTTTTTTTTTTGGAGGGGGGGCTCTAATTCTTTTTCTTGTCGCTTAGAAGCTAGAAGTATGAAATTTCAGTTCAGTGTTGTAAAGGTAATGATTAAGAACCAAAGAAAGTCATCTTTAAATCTTACATGACACAGTGATTCAACTCTGAAATGAATTCTGGCCTATGTATAAGAATTAAAACTTATGAAAACCATTGAGAAACCACAGTCAGAAAGAGTACATGCTCAAGGAGAACCAAAAATACATAAAATACTTTTTCAGCTACCTGAAAGTGCTTACCTGTATAATGAATAACTTCATAAACTGGCATCACACAATTTTTAATATCTCCTAAAATGTTCCTGTCAAATTATTAAAAAAGAATACCTTCATACTTATTTGTCTTTAAAACAAGTAACACTTTTCTCCTCTATCTCTTTTAAAATGACAAGAAAAATCACAAAGAGCAACCAAAGGAATAGTTTGCTTTTGTCCATACTGTCATAATCCCTTTATACCTACAGTTATTTAATGAAAGATTAGGGATTTACCAGTTTTCTATCACTGCCTTTAAAAACCCAAGGGTGAATAAAATCCCAGTGCATCAACTCAATAATCCCGTCTGGTTATCATGGTAAACACAAGATCCAGAATCTTAATTGCCTGGCTATTCTCTCAAATAGTTTTATGCATTCCTATATATTAGTCATTTTTTTCCCATTGTTAAGTGAAGAAAGAAGTTTCAGAAGCACAAGCTTTGACACCTGGTTGAGCTGGTGTTACAGGTAGTTTTAGGACATAAACCTGCACTTCCAAATAAAATGGATTTAAACGACACCACCACCAACAGCTTTACCATGACTCTTCTGTCTGACAAAAGAGATGAGTGAAAAAGGATGTAAAAGAGCTAACAATATTGTCATCAAAGTGCAATTTTAGCTCCATTTTGGGCATGGAGGATTACATTTCCCAGTCAGTGCAGCAACTGCATGGCACGCAGAGAGTTAACCGTGAGCTCTTTCCCCCCCTTCTCCCACCGTCTCATTCATGCCACATTCCACAGTGGCAGGGTCCAGCAACAATATAGGAGGGTCCCCAAAATGAAGAGGCCGGGCTTTCCATTCTTCTGCCTCTCTTGAATTAATTAACTGGAAATGAGTTTTGTCAATGTTTTGGAAAGGCAGAGGGGTGAAAAGAAACTGCTAGAATTAATCACAGTGAGAAACTACCTCTTCAGGAGTCTGCCAGAGTTCAGAAAACCCATGAGAAGTGCAAAATGAAAGGAAAGTGGGCTGACTTACCATCCAAAGGAACAAATAAAATTCAAACAAACACCCAAGTCTCCAAAACAGAGACATGCCCCAGTGCAAAAGAATGTAGCATCTGTTGCCACAACAGCTTCAGCTTTGTTTTTAATATACTTGTCATGAGGACTGAAAGGTAACAAGGTAGAAAACACAATTTACTAATAATTTAAATACACAAAGGCCATGTTGCGTGTTTAATTCAGTAAATATTTATGTACATCTGATGTTTTGCTGTTCTTTATACAAGTATAAATACTGAAGTACACTGATCAAAAACTAATGGCTTTCATTTGTTTACCCCTGACACACCATAAATCTTTTAAGGCACGCTGCAAAGCAGTTTTATCCCTTTGTAGGGTTTTTAATGATAATTCYTTCAATGGAAATTGCTAACAACTCAGTACTATGCTAGATGCATGATATTTTCTTACTAAACAAGAAAGCAATAAAGTTTCACCCATGTGAAAAGTTTGGGTTTTTTTCTTTCCTAAGCAGATAATTTTCCAGGTAGTCAGAAAATTTATAGGTGCCCATTTKTTTGTAACAGTGAGGGACAACTATTATTTGACAGTTTTTCAGAGAAAAAAAGAACACAGTATTTCCATCCAAGTAGAACGCAAATTGAAGAAAACTCSATTGCCTTACAAAGGAAAACATGTTGAGGGAGAAGTTCTCTTTCAGTGATTCAACTGTTCCTATTTGGTTCCTCAAGGTTTTTTTCTACCAGATCTCAGGATTAACTTGTCCTCTTGTTTCTCTACCTGCAGACCCATACTCTCGAGGACAGAGTTGTCTGCCAGCCCTCGCTCCTCCAGCTGTGCAATGAGCTCCTGGTTTCTCTGGTTTTGCTCAGTGAGATTGCGGATAGCAAACACAGCCCACTGGTTCACGACTGTTGGACAAAGTTAAGGAACTGGAACTGGAAGATGTTACAACTTAATTTAACAAGCATCCTTTTTAACCACTCCCACCCACTCCCCCCACTCCAACCCCCCAAAACCTCAAACCCAGAAAAACAGTCAAAATCAAGGGTTTAGAAAAGAAAGACGTTTACAGGTTATGACTCCAAGCCTGCAAATACTTGCATGCAAGGTAATTTAAATTTAATTGAGGCATGTCCATTAACTTCAGGCAAGCTTACTAAATTTACCTGAAATAAAAAAAATAAAAAAAAAAACAAGTGAACTGCTGGAATTAAAAGAATATATTGTATTAAATCAAAATTACAACTAACTGAAATGTTCCAACGATGTTCCTAGTAACGCTTTGTTAAAAAAAAAAAAGGGGGAAAAAAGTCCATCACAACATGTGCAATCTTTATATTTCAACACTGCACATTCAAGAACAGGCAAACGACATAAGCTGTAAGTCAGGTACAAGCAAAGATGATGACCAATTATTTTAGTTGTGAAAGCTGAAGAAACAAGCAGCAGTAGAGAAATATATCTTAACTCCATGAAGAGCATAGATAATGTGGGAAACGCTTAAAAATACCTAGCTTTTAATGCTATCTAAATTCAGTTCCTAGTAGCTGGGAGATTTCACTAACTCATCAACAGAACCGACGCTAACATCTCCAGCAAGMAGCTCCTGCTCATGTTCAAATGGGCACAAGCTGCAACTTATTCACCTTCTAAGGTGGTCCCTTGAGGCCAGGATTGAGGCACATGTCAGGGCCGCAGACAAAGGATTCAAATTCCCGGGATTATCAGGCAGGCATCTTCCAAGTGAACTACAGTGCTTGTTTTCYGAAGTGTCAGAGATGCTAGCCTCAACTCCGCAGCTGAAAAGCTGTGCTACGATAGAATCTTTCCCAAGTTACCCGTACGGGAGGCGAGCCATTCTGAATCATACAAAAGTGGTTTGCCTGCGGGGCACCAATTATTTACTGCATGTAGCTTCACATCCAGGAGAAGAATATGCATAATTTACTCATCCCCTTGACGTCTTTTGGGTTGGACAGTGTCTAAGTGTAGAGATAAGACACTGTTCTTAAGGGCATTTGCTGGGGGGGCGTGGAGGGGAAAATTCAACTGGGGAAGGGGGGARCTTTAGCCAAAAGAATACACCAAATGGACTTTGAATGCTCTTACAAAATCTATCCTGACCACATTTGGAAAATGCAGAACTACTGCAGCAGGCACTGCACATAGGCATTCCTACAGTGATCTTTACTATTTTCACATACTATTTTCTTTGCGTGTCTTGCAACGACYGAACCCATTTCCCACTCTTTTGAGCACCAGCGCACTCTCTCCTGATGCCCCACCAGCCAAGAGCAGCAATTCCCATTTTAAAAGACGGGAAACGACAAAGAGAGAACAAAAAAGGAGGAAAATAACAGTTTATGAGCAACCAAGCACTACTGAGATGCCAAAGAGGACAGAGGGATTGAAACAGAAAGCACACAAGGCATCAACGCAGAGGACAAGGTTCAAATGAAGAGTAGCTGGCCAAACATCACAGGAACGGTGCACGCCAGGGCAGAGTCCTGCACTGACATGCACCAGGGAAACAGCCCTCTGACTTTTAGTAGCAGTTCATACTGATTTTTAGATTCAAGCRGCCAGAACCAGAAACTAAAAATTTGCAGTATTAAAGCAGTATCAACTGCAGAGCTCTCCTTCGCTGACACAGTTATCATTACGTGATCAAAAAGATGCTACAGACCTCCTTCATTTTTAACTTTCTGACAAAAGGCTGAATTCAGGTGGGGTACTGAGAGAAATTAAGAAATACAAATAAAAAATGTACCACATCAAAGCCTAAATAGGGGAAAATGATAAAAAATGCCAATTAATGCTCTCTGGCCAGTACATTACTACTATAGTTAAATGACTAGACAAGTGTCAAAATACTTATGTAAGAAGAATATTTCCACTGGGAACAACATCTTTGAGCATACCAAAAAAACAGTAAAATAAAAACACAGAAATCAAACTACATATAATTTCACTTGTCAGCTCCAATGGTGAGAAAAAACACGGGAATGGTCAAGTGTGCAAGTGAATGGATGTGGATGAGCAAGGCCTATCGCGTTSATCTTTTTTCCTAGGCCTCTTTTAGGACAGTTTGCAAATGACAGAAAGTACCACGAAGTTCCCCCAGGGAATTGTGAGAAATACAGTATTACCTTCCTTGGCTCTGAAGCAGCAGGCTTCTCTAAGTTCCTAAAATACATCTATGAATTCCACTTGCCTGCAAGACTACCCACTAAAAAGAGATGCAATTTTCAACACGTAATCGTTCTCACTTGCATGAAGTGCCACGCACAGGGGGGAAAAAAAAAACAGTAATTTTTTTTTTGCATTAGGGCTTGGGAATAGTTTCGTTACCACCATCTTTCTGCCTTTTGGCACAAAACACTTTTAAAACCCAGAGCAAAGGATGCTTTCCTATTATCATACCCMTTCATGCTTATATAATATCTAAGACATCTCCATTATCTTATGAACTCTATCATCATTACGGCATTTATCATTATTGACTACTGTAGCTGAAGCTGGAAAATGGTTTCAATAACGTTTCCATTCACTCCAAACTTCTTTTCTGCATGTAGGTTTTTCATTGTAAATTCAGTCATGAATATGTATGACTCTCCTTGTTCGCATGCTGTGTGAGGCTAAGACCTTTGGATGGCTGTGGGCAGACCTAGACAGACTTAAGTGTCAGCAGAGATTAAAGCTAGTCCCCAGCTAATATTCACATTACCCTCTTGCTCCTCTCCAAAGATAGAGGCACAGAGAGAAAATTAAACATATTCTAGAGTCTCTAATCCTACCAACACTTTAAGCACTTTATTGTATACTCAGCTTTAGAAAGACAGCTTCTAAAGTTTCCATAGTTACTACAAATAAGAGCATGAGCCCATTTGTTGTGAAGCTACATAAAGGAGAAGAAATGCAGCAAGCAGGGCGGATTTGATTGGGTAAACTTGTCTGCATGTTTTCCAAGATGACATTCTGCAGGGTCTAATTAATATTACACACAAGGAAGTGAAAATTAGAAGATCTCTTTCACGGTGGGGAGGGCATAAAAAAGAAAATAMGCTGAAATTTTAATTTCATTTTGCAGGAGCTTCAATAACAGGCTACATGTGTTTAAGTAATGAAAGCAAACATTTGTACATGTTTATAGTATATCTTTTCCAAAATCCTTCTGTACATGGAACACTACTGTTATACATACAGTGAAAACTGAAACAATTTGTTCTATATTCCATGCTTCTGTAACAAATCTTCATACAGTAGTTTACAACACAACAGCCAACCTCCCCTGGACCAAAATTTCAATCGGCAGGGAGATGGAAGCGAGGCAGAAAGGAGAGAGAAGATTAGCTGGCAATCTGCCTTAAAGGATGAAATATTTTACTCTCTGCAATCAACATAACAAACTATTAAGCTCTAGGTCCCTTGAGTCCTGAGGAAGTTTATCCACTAATTGCAAAGGGAACATTTCACATTTCTGTTGCTTTATTTCTCACGAATCCTGCCAGAACATGTTGTTAGAATCAAGGCTCGCAACAGCATTTTGTGCGACTGATTTAGGAGTTGAAGGACCGACTGAAAAGTTTAGTATGGGATAAAATAACAAGCACATACTGTCAGGAGTCACTAAACAATATCCCACCGTGGTGCCCGACTGGAGAGTAGGACCTATAAACCATTTCCCAAGGAAAGTATCCTACCCTTTTCTTCTCATATGAGGAGGCCCAATTTAGGTCAAATTCTATTAGAAAGTCCATTATGGGCATCAGAACCTTTATGAATTGTTCTACAAAAGTCTTTGAAATCCATGGATGAAAAATAGTAGGCATAATAGTTATGGTCACCACTGAGATTTGACTCCGACCAGGCAGACAGACAGCAATGCATAAGTAACGTTGAAAGTATGTTGGCTTGAAGAAAGCAAGTAGTAAAAAGTTATATATTAACATTAACTGCTGTAGGATACCAAAGATGAGTGCCAAGAAGGCTGAAATACGTYGGTATGTAGTTTTTCTTAGATCCTTTCCGCATTCATTAATTCCAAAAGATATCTAAGCAGAATACCCTTAGTGGAGATTTTTTTTTTTATTCTATACCTTCACACCATTTTATTTTTTCAGTTGGACAGTTTCCTTCACTGCAGGTTTTTTCTTTTTTTTTTTTTTTTTAATTAAATGATTACTTACAAAACTCTCTTCCTTCGGTGCCTTTTCACCTAATGAATAAGAGTGGGTATCACTTGTCTAAATCCATTACCTCATTCAAAGCAGATTTTTGATTATTTTAATATTAATTTAAACCAATTATAGGAAGAGGYACAAACATCGTATCAAGAAAGACAATGAAAACACTTTGGAATTCTAACCAAATGCTCTCTTTATGTAACAAGTAGAGCAGTTCAACTTCTGTAAGAGCTTGTCTGGAATACGTCTATAGGGCTAGGAATCAAAGATAATTAAAATACAGTTCTTGCAAATTATATTTCTTTCCAGTCTTCAACACTTARTCCAACTCTCAATGTTCTACAGACRAGAACGAAACACTAAAGCATCACACTGAAAGAATCACTTCCACTTACAGACCTGACTGGACCGCACTGAAAAGAAATAAAACACTTTCCCCCTCAAGGCTTTCAGCCCTTTTAAGTACTTGGGTATCACAGCAACTTGCAGATAATTCTTCCCACCATTAAAGAGGGCTCCAGACAGCTCCTGGCACCCTCAGTCACAGTGGGGATCAATGGGCCGTGATTGCCCACACGTAGGAGACATTCAGCACTTGGGTCCCTCGCTGCCAGCCAAATTGCTTACAAAGAGAGCTGCAAGTTACCCAKTTCTTCCGACTGGAGATTAGCAGCTTTACAAAGTCCTAGGAGCTGGGTAAGATTAGAGCAATTCCTTCCAAGTGTGCCTTTAACTTTGTGCCTAATTTTCATGGCTGTTTAAGATGTAAGCACAGAGAATGCAAAGAACTAAGACTATCCTCTTAATTTTTATTTACTTATTTTAAAGAAGTTAATTTGTATTTCTAGGATAAATTATTAGGATGTTTATTCCTGATACTGAATTGTCATTAAATCAGAAAACTTGACAGATTTACCCTATTCAAAATTTAAAAATATTATGTCTAGAATTCAAAATAAAAAGGCCTAAAATATTTAGATTGCTTGTATTTTTATTTAGCATGTTGCCCAGCAAATAATGTCATGAATGACTGCAGTCTCCCCGTCCTGGGTGTAAAAGCTAGAAACAGCCAGTTCCCCATCTATTAGTTGGGAATGGGAAGCTCCTTCTTGCACTGCTTGACCCAACTGCTGCAGAGCCTGCTTAGCACAATAACCCTCACCTAGAGGCCTCCACGGTGGAGATGCTGAGTGCTGAGGCTGGCATCTACTCCTGATCCTCTATGGGTGGCATTTGGCTGTGGAACAGAAAGGAAAGGTTCACTCCTTCCACAGGGAACTCTCACCTGCTCCAAGGGATAGCAGGATGGTCGGACCATCCACCTCCCGAGAAGCTTCAAGCTCCACCACTACGTGGCAGCAAAGCTGCACTAGAGATAAACGCAGGACTGCAGCCGGGAACACTGGGGTGGGCTGCTCATGCCTGCTGCAAGCATTGCACATAGCATACCACAGCCTACAGGAAAAACAAACAAACAAACAGACAAACAAACGGGAAAAAAAATCCCAAACACAGCAGAGCGCAATTGCACACCATTTTTTTCCCAGTTCCTCCAGACTTCACTAACCTGCCACAGTTACCTCTCTACCAGCTGGACACATTTCCTTCTGCCTACCTGCACCCTTGCTGGATTTGTCACTTTACATCTCCTTGGTTAGCTGTGACAACGGGTCCATTTCTTAAAAATGCTCTCATGGTATTACATGGTCCCCTAAAGTGGGCCCAATACTATATATAATAGGTAAGTATGTTTTATCTCATGTATAATTTTCAGAGAGGTTTTTTTCCACCTAAACATCTGTCACCAACAGATCTTCTTTAAGACCAGAAAGGAGAATTGCGCCTCTTCTGTCCAACACTTCTGCACATCACCCAGACCACTTGGTGACTCCTGAAAYGAGTCTGTAAGTTCTGATTCATGCATAGGATATTTCTCTGCCTTTCTCKGGAAGGCATCTAATCTGGACGGGAAGACTTCACTGTGTCCTGGGCAAATTGTTCCAGTTTGTTACAGCCTGTGACTTACRCCTCCAGTTTAAATTCCTTTAGCATTTGTTTCCAAACACTTATTGTAGATACATTAAAAAAAGAAAAAAAAGAAATTGCACATACTATGATCAAGTCTCTTAATAYGCATCTTTTGCATGAACAGAACAGCGACACTGAGGTAGATATACCAAGAAGCCTAATTCTTTTACCTCTTCCCTCCATCTGGACTTTTAAGCATACTTTTGGAAGCACAGACACAAGAATTTCATACCACRGTCCACCAAAATCTGCTATTAGTGTTGAGTGCAGATGCAGTCGCCAGCTCCTTTTGGCTCTTCCCCAGCAGTTCAGAAATTAACCACCTAAATCTCACATGATGCAGTTGCCCTTTCATTCCTACCTATGCTCCTGTACGTAGAGCCAGGGCTCTTCGTTCAAAAGAACAGTTTCAATATTGCTCAGTTCTGACACACTCAAATCAAAAGATGTGTTTTAGTTCTAAGGCCTTTAACTACTTCAGTGATCTCCAGCTACACGATACCCACTGCTCAATTAAAGTGCTATTTATTACTCCAACAATTTCGGTTACTGAGGCATTTTTACCTAGAGCAATTTGGGGATTTCTTTTTCCCAGTTCACTAGTTTTTCTGGGTGAACAGATCGCACACGGCATCGCTGAAAATAATTATATATCCAGGCTGCTATTAGATCTTAATGTCTGCCAGCTAGACAACGTTTTATCCATAGTCTATGTGCCTGTGTGCCTCCTTTCCTGCTCTGTGGATTCAAAAGCAGTCAATGTCAACATACCTTTGCAAACTGAAAAATTAAATACAGTATTTCTGCCCCATCCAGGACTCCAGAGCTGCTCAGGCCATACTACTGCCTTAGYTTTGTCAGGCTATTTTTATATTCATAGCTGTTATTTCAAAGCTTACAAAACTTAAAAAAAAATAAGCCATAACCTCTAGTTTACTTTTTTTTTCCTATACTCAAACTTGTAATACTAGCTTAAAACTATGGATATGACACAGTCAATTTTGCAGCTTAGGCTGCCAATTTTTTTTTAAATTATGACTTACATTTTTAATAGAAACCCATAATTTATGAGTAACTATGAATCCATTGGTTTCAAAAGAAAAAGAATCACACTTTAGATCAATCTCAAGCTAATTCTCTACAGTTACTTATTCTGTTCTTACAAGCCCTTCTGTTACACTAATCCCATTTTAGTAAATTTTTAACATCTAAAACTCACATTAGTCATGTAGCAGGTAACAAAGATTCAACAGGTTAAGCTAAAATAAATAAGTCCATTCCTATTGCCTATGTTATTAAAAATGTCTCAGCTTATCTTACGATAAAAAAAATTATTTCTATTATGTTTAACCACTTATATCAAATAATATTAAAACCTTCTGTCAGCAGCAAACAGTGAAGTAAAGCAGTAAAAGGTGGTAGGATGGTAACTATGTAATCAGTAAACAAACTGATTAAATATCAGGCAGAAAACCATTTTACATTTCCCTGTACACATTTAAAAAACTACATTTACATAAAAATAAGACTATAATTTAGGTGCATTTATAGTCATACTTAGAGAAATAAACAGCTTTTCTACATCCCCTCTGAAAATGGCAATTTCAAAGCCAAACATATTTTTCAAAAATTTGGCATCTGACAGATCAACTTAGCTGATACCTGAAATGTGGTCAAATTAATTATCATTTAACAGAGGTCTAAGGTAGATGACAAAACAAGCTCACTCACATTTTGAATGGAAGCTCCTTATATTTATATCTTCAGAAATTTTTTTCTACATACACCATATACTCTTAATTCAGCAAAGCATCTGAATGCCAGCTAATCTTTCATCATTGCGCTCAAATATTTTATTGATTCGGGGCATATAGCATGATTTCTGCTTCCGCTGCTTTTAGTATTTTCAATKATCATTTTTTGACAAAAAAATGGAAAGAATAAAGGTACATGAAACTCYAGTTTTAGTCTCATAGACACCAGAAAACATCCCTCAGAGCATGTCCAACAATAACAACAGTTAAACAAATAGGTGTTTTAAAACAGGCATCCAAAAATATAACCAATTACATTTTTTTCCCCGTGTTTTGCAAAATAACCATTAGTTCCAATTGTATCTGCCAGAATTTCAGGGAATGTTTGCATCTCCCGAGGAAAGCTCAGATCATTAACAGACAAGAACAAATTAATACGGTCAGTGGAACAGACTGCAGATAATACTCTCAGTGAAGTAGGAAGGGTAGGTCAGGTTTTGGAAAACATGTTGGAAGTACAGCAAGATCTAGACAAATAACTGTGGATAGAGAGAGAAAAATGATCTAATGATCAGGAAGGAGTGAGATGGGACAACGTCCTAGGAGTAACCAGAAATGGGATAACAGCAACATTTCTGAATAGAGACACAATGCAGAGCATTGGTCCTATTCTTAAGAAACAAGCAAGAAATCATGTCAAGAAAAAAGACTGAAATATGATAAGGTGGCTGCAGAAGGCATTCCTTTCTCAGCAATATTTCCGAACCACTCCTAGCTTTATTAAAAAAAGAAAAAAAGAAAAATACACACAACCAGAAATCTTAACGTCTCAAATTTCTAGTGCTTTGCCTCAGCCCAGAGGGGAATTTTTTTAAAAGAAGGTCTACTTGCTTGACTGAAAAATCAAGCAAGCTGCTTGAGTAATAAAAGCAATGATATATTTTCTCTGATTCTTCTTTTTGGTGTGCCTGGTAACTGAAGATCCACTCTCTTTCAAACCTTCAAGCCTGTCATGGATGTAAATCCACCAATAGGATTAGGGCAGAAGACAAACATAACAATATTTGGTTTAGAAACAGAGTTATTAACTTCAAATCCTTACTTTTATACAAACAAGTCAGTGCTTCTCAAGGGTCAAAAATATAAGGCAACATGAGAAGAACCCTTCTTGTATTTTATATATCTTTGTTTACATTCTCCAGCCCTGTCCATGGAGGACCATGTGTATCACATACCTTCACTAAGGACAACAGTYGTTATTTATAGGAACTGAGCAGGAGTGATGTAAGACTTCCAATCTACATCTCTCTCAATCTCTTTTATTATTTTATACATTCTCTAAAGAATAATTTTCTGTTTGTCCAGTAAGCTTCCAAATTAAGTACTTTTCCCATCCTGCAGGTGCACTGAATACAGTGCATCCTGAAATTAAGGAATCAGCAGCCTGAAATTTGCCATTAGGAATTACAGCTTGGTTAACTATCTAAACACAATATTGATCTGTGTTCAAGTGTGGCCTAAAAGTCTCTAAAAATAATTCCATGGATTTAGACATTTCCACCAGAGTGTATGCTTGCCAAAGACTCTACTGTGTTTGGGGATTATGAGCTAATTAAAATTTCATAGGGAAGCATCAATTTGATTTAGTGGAAAATAAACTGAAGTACACAGATGATTAACTCATACTACATATGAACTGCAGATGGAAATTAAATGCCAGAACTCTAACTCCCAATTTATTCCCCAATCAAACACACACACACAAAAAAAGAGGGTGAGAGAGAAAAAATGAGAACTTTCATTTAATTTCCAAAGAATCTCTTTCAGAGCTGCAAACTGCACTTCTCCTGTGCTCTTAGTCTTTTTTTTTCATAAGAACCATAAACATGGAGATTTTAAGGTAACACCATAGGATATGGATATAGCTAGTAAATGGAGAAGGATCATTTGAAAACCTTAAATTTTTGTTCTCACTCTCAAGTAGATAACTCCCCAGAGCCAAAGACACATCTGTTAAGTGCAGCCTTAGAGTAAGAATTTATTTCTACCGAATACCAGGCTTAACACTGATGTGGTAGTTTTCTTGGTTCTTCTGTCACTTCATAGGTGAATCCTGCTCCAAAGAGTTTCAACATGCAGAGGGAAAAAAAAAGGCATGGAAACTGTTGAAATTGTATGACCCCAGCTCTTCAGATCCAAGGCCAGAGTCCAGGGTGGTTTAGACTGGGCTTAAGCCACACGAATACCTCCTATTCCCTTTGGCAGGGACCATGTACCTAGACCCTCACTCTTCAGAACTTTACAGTAATGCTACTCTGGGTACCTTATTCAGCATCCTATAGAAAAATCCAGTTCAGGCTTGAAAGTCCACTTGAGCCTACTAATATTTCTGTGAGATTAAGACTAGCTACTTGCAATACCTTCTTCCTGAGTGGAAAGACTTCCTCATGTACAGTGCCAAGAACAGGCAGGCAGAGGCAGAAGACCTCCCCAAGCGAAAACCAAGACATGTTTGGGAATAACTTTGTTTTCTTTTCACCCTCAGAAGTAACAAGAGAGTTTGAAACTTCTTGTGAATCATTYAGAAAATGAGCCCACTGCTCCAGCTACAGGAACCCTTATCAAACAACCCTGAGCGATTCCCTTGTGAGCCACACAGAGAGCCACAGTGAGATAGGGTTTGGCCTGCTGAAGAAGGTGAAAGAAAGAAGACCCTCTCAGGAACTTCTGAGGATGCTCAGGGGAGACCTTCTCACTCTCTACAGCTACCTGAAAGGAGGTTGTAGCGAGGCAGGGGTCGATCTCTTCTCCAAAATAACTACTGAGAGGACAAGAGGAAAGGGCCTCAAGTTGCACCAGGGCATGTTCAGGTCAGATATTAGGAAAAACTTCTACATGGAAAGAGTGGTGAAGCATTGGAACAGGCTGCCCAGGGAAGTGGTTGAGTCACAGATCCTGCTAGGGTTCAAGAAACGTGCAGATGAGGCACTTAGAGACAYGGTTTAGCCCTGATGGTGGTGCTGGGTTTATGGACGGACTCCCTGGTCTTGAAGGTCTTTTCCAAACATAATGATTCTATGATTCTATTTAGCTGAGGTAGACTTCGGACTTGCTCACAGAGCAAGGCAGAACTCCATGGGATGAGGAAAAGGACAATGTCTTCTAAGTGAGCAGATCTTGACTGGGTATGGAGAACTCACTAYCGTTTTCACCACTCCGCTGACCATATCCATTGAAACGACATTACATACAAGATATGCGAGACATAACATACAAGAGAGCAGCACATGTACATGAGATACACCAGCTCAGTAGCTCACTCTAAAAGGCCATATCACACTCCTGCTTTTTCTCTCCACTGGCTTCTATTCAGCCGTGAGGCTTTTTCACAGTATGTGGCCTCTTTTAGGTTGCATTCTGTAACTTAGGAATAAAATGCCTGTCAGTTCCCCCCAAAGTCTTTTCTGGCATCTCACAAAAACAAACTGCCATTGTCGTAGGCCATAGCAGCTTGATTCCTCCTAGCTTTAGCCAGGAGTTTCATGAACCACAATTACACTTGCAGCTGCCATGAGTCAAAAGTGTTTTCAATCTACCTCTTAGATGACTTCCGGACTGAATAAAATAGAAGAAGACTAAGGATGGAGTATCTGTAAAATTAACTTATATTTTCTATGTATATATATTCTATCCATTATTCTAACTAAAGATCTATGTGTGCAGATCCAGAACAAGTTTTTCTTTTGCTAATGCTAATTCTTACTCCTAAAAAGTAGCCAGCTCTGCAGTTATTGCTGTTTTTAATACATATTTATACACACAAACTGATATGTAAGTATATCAAAACATGAATAATCACACAGCTGGCTACTTTTTAAAGAATATGTGTGTACATGTACATACTACACAGCAGTCTTTTTTCTTCTAGTAGCACTCCACTTTTGGCTAACAGATACACGCCAAATTAGAGTATAAATAATAGAGACACTTATATAAAAGTCAATTTGAGTTGAGTTAAATTCAGAAAATCACAGAAATAATTTCTCAATAAGCACAGCAGGAGAATCTCTTAAGTCTGTCCAAATGAATGCAGAACAGAAAGTCTGCATACTGAAAAACAAGACTATCCTATCTTCAAAACAGTATTTCTTATTTTGGAAGCAAAGTTGAATAATAGAATTTACATTAAAATCAGATCTGAAATAAACTGTATATCTGTATAAGAAATTATAGAAATTACAGATCTGAAAAAAGTTACAAATTTTATTATTAACTAACAGTCGTTACATTAAAAAAAAAGTTCCTAGAGGAAACAGAGGAAAGAGCCTTTTGAAACATCTTTTTCTTTTTTTCTTCTTTTGGAGTCCCATACAAAGTTATGATTGGGATGCAGTGAATCCAAGATGGTACATTTTCAGAGTATTGAAAAAATTAAAGTCACATTCAACCCTTCTTTGAAGTTTAGGTCTTCAGACCACAAGACCTATAATGAACCATATCTCCCTGGTCCCTCTCCATTTACCTTTTCCCCTGTGCTAAAAGCCTGATAGATACCAGGTTTTCAACTGTTACCTATCAGCATTACTGCATTAAACTTACTTGAAACCATAAAGCCTTTTATTAGTTGAAAATTTAATACAGAGATTCAAAGAATCTTTGCAAGAGGTATAGAAAGTTTGTATTTAATTACCACAACCAACTTTATGACTGCTATTAATGATTTTTTGGTTTATTTTGTTTGTTTATTTGTTTTAACCTATGAACAYTCCTGATGGAAAAACTACTATCAGTTCACACCAATTTTAAAGATTCGAGTCTGTCTGAGATGCAATTAGACAATGCAATAACAGTTCTCCCAAAATGGACTCAAACTCAAGATGTTAGCGTACTGCAAACAATCTCAGTTGAACTTCAGCTGGAGAGCTTAGAAGAGATGAATCTCCTGCTATCTACTACATTACAAAACTGTTCAACGTCGCAAAGGATGCAATTCTAAGGTAATGACAAGTTTACAAAGAGCAGYTTATTTAGGAAATTTAAGAGAAGATCTGTCTTCTCTTTCAACGTTTCTCCATATGCTACCCATAAAATGATTTATCAAAAGACCTCTCCTCTACAAAATGGAACAGAGAGCTCTTAATACCTAACATGGCAGCCCATCTTCTAAAGAACTGCATATTTGAGGAAAAAATAACTCCCCCCTCACCCTGTCACCAAAAAAAGTTTTATTGCTTACCACAACAACTACATTTTCTGTTGGAAAAGGTTGCATGTGGAATCTGGAGGCAGAAATCAGCTACTGACATTTCAAAAATAGTTATATGAACTCTATTTTAAGTAGAAACCATAATGAAATCCTAAAGAGCTCTTACGGATGTCTTCAAAATAGATAAACCCCAAATGAAAATGTGTATCTACAGAGCGTCTAACAAGAAACCTAGGAAGTTCTCAAATAAAAGGAGTATGGTGGAAACTCTTCCTCCAAGAAGAAATCTGAGAAGCACAACCATAAACTGCTAAAAGAGGCATTAGAAATCAGAATGAAGAGAAAAATGTGTGGACATTCCTTCTTGAAGGAAGCCTTGGTGAAGGGTTACATTGAACTTTCTCTCTACATCATTCTATATCATCTTGTCAAGCTGCATGACCCTATTTGAATGTCAGGAACTCTTTCTCAGCATCTATCTCAAGAGCTGCCTACGTACTTCCTCCTTCCTATTAATGAATCCTTCTTGAAAAGGGAAAACATACCAAATATATTCATTATGAATCACAACATTGCAACGTGGACAACGTTAGCATGTTTTAAGTCTAAGTGTGTAGCCTTTCTAGTCTAGTTTTGCTTCGTTCTACGTGCACCACAAAAACAGCCTTGTTCCACACAAACTGGGCAAGCCTAAGGAGGAAAGAAATGATCAAATATCTTCAGAGAAATCCCATGCAATGGAGCTGGGCACTCGCATGCTACCGAGAAGTTAAGTTGTGGTGCCTGGAAGCAGCAGGAAGCACGACAAAGC
This sequence comes from Nothoprocta perdicaria, assembly GCF_003342845.1. Classification (NCBI taxonomy): domain Eukaryota; kingdom Metazoa; phylum Chordata; class Aves; order Tinamiformes; family Tinamidae; genus Nothoprocta; species Nothoprocta perdicaria. Next base: position 682,916 of record NW_020455954.1, read on the forward strand.
GGATAAAAACAGAGACTAATACAGAATGTCAACCCTTTGAGCTTCCCAGGGCGAGACATGCTGAAAATGCAGCAGAGGAGGAAAGTTAGAGGCAGGAGGGAAACAGGGGAGTATTCATTTCATGCAGCACAATAGTGCTAGGAATAGCTCTAGGCCAAAATGATAAACCCAGTAGCCAGAAAGCGTGCTCCAAGAGCTGACACAGCACAGTTTGTCACAGCATGCTAGTCCACACGCTTCCCAAATGCTACTTTTTCAGATAGCTGATACTGTAAGCTATGTATTAGCGATGAAAACTCATATTAAGAAATCTCATTATATTTAGAAAGTCTTTAAAACCAAGTAAGTGATGTGTTATCTTCTGCTAAGAATTCTACAGTTCAGCCATAAAATGTCAGTTTGTATCAGAAAGCGTAAGACGTTTTGCAATAGCCTAAAATATAGTAAAGCCTCCTATGGTATTTTTTTTTCATTTCCTTCAGCATTGCAAATTACCCTTTAGAGACCTCAAAATTAATTCTCTTTTACTAACTGCTAAAATGATTATTCCTTAAGAAGATTTTAAAAGTCGTTGCATTGCTGCACTTTACAGCAAAGGAAGGGTAACTCAGTGCCAAAACTCCGTACTAGGATTTCTCTCTTCTGCTTGGGGAAGCTAAACCTTCCCCGCATGGGCCAGTGCCCCTTATCAGAAAGAGCCCATGGAAGCACCATGTTGCTGCTTGGTGCACTGGCAGAAGACATGTCATTAGGATTCAAACTACAGGTACAGCGAAGAAGAAACCGTACATATTTACATATAACAGAGGAACTTAGAAGACACTTAACGTCCCTTACTCTTCCACTCTGCTTTTTAAGGTCTTGTTACCATTTGTCCCTAAATTAATCCAATTTATGTTACACTTATATGCAGAAGATGTACTACAGCATGCAGATGTGAGAACAGATAACATTTTCACATTTTTTTAACAWGCTTAAATATTCTTACTTTTTAACAACTGGGCTTTTATTTTCCATTTAATTAAAAAAAATGTTTCATGGGCTCTGTATAAACAAGCTGGTATCATTCTGGATGGAAATGGCATTTGATTTCCAGAGGCACTTCCAAGAACCTTAAAAGGAGTTAATAATCAGCTGACAAGAAGTAATAATCCACCCAGGGCAGTTCAGAAAGAGGTAAGACTTTTAAGGCTATTGAACTATTTATCTGCAATTTAAAATTATTTTCTTCTAATCAAAATCATCCTGAAGAAAGCCATTGYTCTTAAACTGCAGAAAAAAAATGAAGCACTATCTATATCATTTATTTTAAAAACTCTTCACTATTTCAACAATCTGCATCAATTTCAACAACCTGCATCAATTTCAACAACCTGATCGATCAACATATCAAAATACATTGCTTAAAAGTATTTTCATTATGGGTTGCCAGCTATCTCTGTGTTTAGGACAAGTTTTTTCAGTCAGATGTAGTAGTATACCGAATTTATCGCCTACTTATTTCAGTCTGCTGTATAGATGCTACTTGAAGTGAAAGCTATACTATCTAATGCAGTGACCAAATATACTCTTAAGTTAGATTTCAATCACAATTAGCTCTCAACCTCTCAAATATCTTCATTGAGATTTGTAAAACAGCAGTTTTTATTATCTTATGAAGCAGAATATACTTACATATCAATTAATTTATTATCCAGCATCTTCACTCACTCCTGACTCACCTCTGACCAAAGCATTTAGAAACAAGCTAGAAATTCCTGAGGACAGTTGGACTTCGGTACTAAGAGAAAGTAATGCTGACACACAAATATTCTTACATATGCTCATAGATATATTCATACCTATATCTGCATGAATCATATTCAATACTCAGTAGATTAGAACTCTTTTGAAAAGGATACAAGGATTGTTGTCATCAATGCTGCAGTTGTCCAGGATCAAGGGAATACCATCTAACTGATAAACCTAAATAAAAAGAGAAGTTTAATTTAATGTAAGTCTCAACAATACTGATGTTTCATGCAAAAAGTATTAAAAAAAACAGGGATGCTCTCTTTGCTAAAATATTAAAGACATGTTAAATCAACTGCAGAGTACAACGGATATTTTGAACAGTAAGAATCATTTTCCTTTTTCTTCTTGTAGTATGCATGAATTAGATACCTTCTATTAACGTTCTGTCAAGCACCTCTCAGGAAGAGTCAGAAAAGCTGAACTTCTTTATAGCAAGTGCCTGTTTTCTTTAAGAACCATAAACAACTATTGAGTGAAAAAAAATGCCTGTAAAAGACTGTAAATTACACACACACACGGAGCTATGAACTGTGTCTTCTGCATCTTCTGCTGCAGGAAGCCCTTCAACAGTTACCTGTATGTCCCTAGGTAGAAATCTTGAACTATACCACATAGCAATCACTGATTTTTACCTTTTATATGGATCTTCAATAGGTTACTGGAAAACCAAAGTCATTTTTAATCTTATATATACACATGAACCCAAATGAACTCGCAATCTAAAACCATACACATGTGTATGAAATAAAAGCATAAAATGCTAAGGACTTGTATCTGTACACACACTCCTAACTCTCCAGAACAAGCTTAAGTTAATAAATATGTAGCATAGTTCTATTAAGAAATGTATATTCTATAAGAAATCAATCTATTATCGTAAGACACACTGTAGGACATTACATCACAGTGCATCAGCTTTATAGAGTGTGGTACACATTTAAATAAAAACCTGCTCTATGTTACCTGTGAATCTTCAGTCTTTGCAGTATCTTAAAACATACAGGCCTTTGATGCCTTTTGATAATGAAAGCAACACTCTTTCCAACACCTGAGAACTTTCAACTCATTATATTCTTAYAGACAAACTATATTTTCCAAAAACTTGAATTCTTTAATCCTTTCAAATTTATTTTCCTGCAACAAGTTGGTAAAGAAAAGTTTAGACAGGACGCCACTTGGGCATGTGGTTCAAAGGTTCAAAGACTGCACAACAAAAACACTTCCAACAAAGATATTCTCCCCAAAGAGCCACTAATATTTGAGTCCTCAGAAGGCAGTATCTAATCAACTGAAGAGCCATCCTACACAAAGGGACATTTATGTCTTCAGATAAGGACAAACTCAACATTATTTTTTCTTCCACCAGAATGCAGTTAATTCTCAGTGTCCAATTGATTCAGGTGGCAGAATGAGAAATGCAATCCTTCCAGACACAGAAATATGCCTATTTCATAGCAGTTTCATTTATTCTACGTATAGATCAACAAAAGGAAATGTTTTCTAGCAATAGTCTAGCAGTGGACTTTGCCTAATGCGAGCTAACCTTGTTACTCTTCACAGGCTGTGAAGASAAGCAGGTTGACAAACAGCAAGACAAATTTCTATCTTAAAAATAAGTAAATAATAATGAAAACATTAGAAATGAGATATTATATTAAACAAAATATTATTCTTCCCCATTGGTGGCACAACCCTGTGTATTAGCTGATCTTTCCTGGCAGAGCGATCTTGACACAATCTGTATTTCAGACATCAAGCTAGTCATAAAAATTGAGTGAGTTCTGTAGTGTTCTGAAGGGAGTTCTTAAAAAGTCACGATACCTGAAAGAGGGACAGCATGAGCAACATCTCTAGCCTAAGGCTCCAAGCTTCTTGACAAACACTGTAATATTAAAAAAAAATCTTCATAAAAATAAGAAATACACTATTATCCACATCCAGGGGCAGAGGGAAGTAATAGGCCTAAAGGACAGAACATTCATATTACATGTTCAGAAAATATCTGCAGTAATAATGGTAGTTAGGCACAGAAACGTGGAGCTAAAAGACTCCTGGAAGAGTCTCCAATACTGGAAGTGCCACAAATGAATGAGGGAAATCTCAACCATAAACACTCTAACCAGTTCTCCTACAGACAAGTGAATGATTTTCAAGGCCCTTTGAGTCTTTGCATGATTTTCCTGAGCAGTGATTCATACTGGCACACCAAGGAAGTGTCACACCAAGGAAAAGCCTTTCAAAGAAATGCACCTTTTGGATCCATTAAAAGACTTTGGTCCCCACTGAGTACGCTTCAAGTCTTATCACTTCTGAACAGACTACATGAGGACA